>NW_005054503.1:924445-929724 GCF_000277835.1 Geospiza fortis | reverse complement strand
TGAGTAAAGCTGATGCAAGCAGTAGTGGGCAAAATGCAGGATGTGTGTTCAGGTGTAGAGTTCAAACTTGCATCTAATTTGGAAGCTTTTGTATTCTGCTGAAACCAAAATTTCACCAAGGGGAAGCAACTCATGTTTTCATCAGTGTTTAGAGTCCACATCATAACACTCACTGCTGGCTGTGATTGGATTGAATTCAGATTTACCATGAAATGCTAATGTACTTCAGTAGTATTGGCTTCCTGTTAGAAAATCTGTGGCCAGTTTAATTTTGGGCAAGCAGTTCACTCATGACATTGAGATTTCCTTGGTGGAAGTTTCCTAGGCTCATAGTAGGAACTGTTCATTGAGGTCAAAGCCATGAACAAGTGCACTTTCTTCCCTGACCAGAAAACTCAGTCTTACAAACTTGTGTTTGCAATATTGAAGGTTTTACAGAAATGAGGTATTTCCTTTAGAGATAGTAAATAAATTAATACAGTAATCCTGATAAAAGACAGGATTCTGTTGCTGCAGAATTATGCACAGACCTGACAATGTAATTGAGTTTGAAAACCAAAACATTGTTGCCAAAGGTGGGAGTGAAACTTGCAGCCATTGTGCTGACAGAACCTGAAAGTTCAGCTCGTCTTAAAGGCTGGAGTTATTTAAAATCAGATTTTTCATGTGAAACCGGAAGGCGCTGGGAGGGGAAATCACCCTAATCTAGTATGCAAAATGCTGGTTTGGGAGGGTGTCTTTTCACTGAATGTGTCACTCTCAAGTGTATAAGCCATCTCTGTGCTGATTGATTGTGTGCTACACAATTTTTCCCAACAGCATTGTGGCTTCTTTATGATCTGGGAATATAAGTAAGGCCAAGTAGACAGGAACTCCAGAAAGCTGATTTTTCCTGCAGCCTGGGAAGCACTTGCATTTCTTTTCACCTTCAGGTGTGCATCACTAGCTGCTGGCTGTGCAAGTAACTGGGTTTTTCCAAAACTGCATCCCTCAGAGATGCATCTAGATGTTCTGGTGTGCTGTGGGAACCCCTGGCTGGTCTCTCATGCAGTACCAGGGAGGGCAGGTACATCTGTTTCTTTGCCCAGGAGTGGGCCCTGTGTCAGAGCATGCAAAGGAAACAAGTGAGGGTGTCTTGTTGAGGGCTGAATCATCCTGTTGGAACAGAAAATGCTGTTGGAGAGGACTAAGGTGGCTTAGTTTTCCAAAACACACTGTGAGACAGAAGAGCAGTGCATGATGCATTAGCTCCTGATAAACAGGGCTTTTCTGGGAGGCATCTCTTCAAAGCTGCGTGCACTGGGATCCCTGGGGGAACTATTGCAATTCCTTGGAGTTCTTCTCCAGCCTTTCAGGAGCCACCCAGATGAAAGGGTTTGCCAGTTTCATAGTGCCTAATTGTAGGGCTGTTCTCTGTTCTGCTTTTCAAAGTGTGTCTGTGGAGATGATGATAAGGACACCTTTCTTGAAAAAGGAGCTTGCTAGGCTATTAAATGTTGTATTGAAACAAAAAGTTTGCTAGTTGGGAATGCCGGTTTCATACCACTTCATTCTCCATGAGCACAATGCCTTTGTGATTTCAGCTAAATATTTAATTACTTTTTTCTTAAATCAAAGTGCCACTTTGCATAGTATCCTTTGCATTGTATCTTTTTGCACAGTAAGAGAACTTTAAAACAGTAATTTAGGTTCTAGCTGATGTTCTGTGTCCTCTCCATTATGCATTTCCCAGTCAACTGACACTTTTCTCCAATATTTACCCTGGTATTTCACTGCAGTTGCCTTCTCCTTCTCCAGTCCCTCACTTTCTCCCTTCCTCAGAGCATTTGCACATACTTCAGCCAGCTCTGTTTAAATAGCAGCACTCCCTGCAGTACAAACAGCCAGTCAGATGTTAAACAATGAGGGAGAGCAGCAGTGAAGGAGGTACCGGGTGGTTCCAGGCTCTGCAGGAGGGAAGGAAAGGGCACTTTCCATTCCTGTCCTTCTGTAGTGCTGAGAGACACAGAACCAGGGGGAAAGCACTGCTGCAGACATGAGGGATGAATATCACTTAAAATTAAATAGACCTGTCCAAGTTACAGTAGGAGGTAAGACAGGGCAGACAAAGCACTGTCACTTTAAGCACGTTTTCCCACCTCCTCCTGTAGCAGAAGGTGATTCCAAATGGCTCTGACTCATCCCCAGGAGGTGCCTGTTGTTTTTTTTTCCTAATAACAGTGTGAGTTTAGTGAGACTGTCATTAGCAGGATATCTATAGCTTTTTTGAAGGCTTTGCTGCATGTCCTTTCTCTTCTCTATGTACAACACAGAACTGTGTTAATATTTTTCCTGGGAACTCAAGACCTGTTCATATTTTCTCCAAAAACTATGAGATTAGAGCATTCCCTATGGGGAATTCAGAAGCTTAGTTGGGTTACTGCACTCCCTGTTCTGTACTTGCTCATGAAATTGAAATTGGATGTGGTTTCCTGGGAATTGCAGGGTTAAGGGTGCATTAAAAAGAAAAGGGAAAATTTGTTAATGGAAATTGATTATTACAGTGTCTAAGGAATTCACTGTTCTACAGGTAGAAGGCATGGGCATGATAAGTAATGTTGGAGAATGCTTCTTGAAATGAAAACCAGAACTTAATGTATATTTTATTTACGCTGTGTTTAATTTTGCAACAATTTAATTTCTTGTAAATAAAGTGTAGTAAGAAATGAGCTGGTATGAGCATTGAGGAGGTGGTGAGAACTGTCAATATTGCAGAGTCCATGATTCAGATTCTGTATTTCTAATGGGACCTGAGATCCTGGATTGCTCAGCTTCTTACAAATTCAGTAATTTACACTTGGATGGATTTTCAGGTTCAGTTCATATTCCCAGGTGACAGAGGTGAATGTGTTGCTTCCCTCACAGCTTCCCTTCAGCCTTTTTGCTTTGTAAAGCCCAAAAATTTTCCATGGGAGGAGCAGATCCTTGCACAGCGGATGTGACCCCACTGATAACAAATGTGGTTTGCTTCTTCACCTTTTGTTGACCTAACAGAGATAGTGAACAGCAGGCTTTGGGGATCTGTAAACCAGAAGTAAAAACCACTGCAAGTGCAAGGATCGTCTGCAATAGAAACAGTACCTAAACCAGCTCTGAAGAACCCAGCTGCACAGAGGTCTCCTGTTCAGAGTCCACACCAGCTTCCAGTTACTCAACAGACTGATTATCCAGGTGCCACCTTTGTATTTGAAACCAGCTAATGACCTTTCACTCCCAGCTCTCAGGGCTGCTCCTGGTTAAAGCAGTCATTAAAGGGTGGCATTTTAATCTAGCATGCATTGTGTCTGCTTAGTCTGAAATCCTTACATGGAACCCTCTCTCCTCTCTGATTTAGCAGCACTTGATGCATTTGATGGAGTGTGACACAGCTGATTTGTTGGAAGAGAATTGATAATAGGGAGCAGCCTTGAACAAGGATGTGGTTTTGTTTTCTGTTAAATCATCGTTGCTATAGTGACCCAAGATCTATTTAGCACTCTGTAGGTATATCATATTCTGGGCAAAAGTTAGGGATTTTTCAATATTCCTCTAACAACTGTCTTAGAGAAATAGGTGTGTGTGTAGTCTTTCTGCAAGAAGTCCCTGGTTCTCTTACTGCTGCTCCTGTGAGTACCTGCTGTATTTTGGCTGGTGGTGTCCCTTCTTGGCTGAAGTAATTTTCAAGGAAGTTGGATAAATAACTTACCCATCTTGTCAAGGTTGGGGAGTGTTTCTTCCCAAAGGAGAGCTTCATGGACAGCAGTGATAAATGCAAAAATATGGAGAACATGAACCCTGCTAAGGAGTGGTCATTCTTATGAATCTGTGACCCAGTTTTGGAGGAGGAGGATGTTTTTGAAGCTGATTCACATGGTTGGAGTCAGGAAGTCTGAGTTCTTCCCCCACATCTCTCAGGCTTCTCATGTTCCCTCAGGTGTGATCCAAGAGCATGGTGCACCTACAACCTCAACTGAGATTTTCTTCTTCTCAGTTGGAAAGCGGGGGATAGGAATTCTGCTCTTTGAGTTCTTCACATTCCTTGGGAGGTGCTGAAGTCTTCAGTGCACACTTGGAGAGTTGCTGCTCTAAGCAGAGATGCTCCACCAGGCAGGGCAGTCAGGCCAGTGGCTGTGAAAGTCTCACTGTGTCTGGCACGCTGTGTCAAACACAACTCCTCCCTTTCCTCTCCTCATTTCTGGCCTGGGACCAATTCCTGCCCCTTGGCAATGATATGGCAGATTTGGGCACTATCTCAGTGGTAAGCTGTGGTCACCTGGCAGCATGTCCTCATCCCTATCAGCAGAGGGCTGAAAGCAGGAGACAAGGTATCTTAGATGGGCTTGACCTTAGAGCTTTTTGGGCATCATCGTGGCAACCAATTTAACATTCAGTGCTGCTGAAGTCTCAGGAGGAATTCCCTTTGTTTTTTTCAAGCTGGCCAGAGAGAAAGGGTTGATTTCTTACAGGCTAGTTAGACAAGGTCATATTGATAATGGGCCTCTTTGGAAAGTCTTCAAGATATGTCTTATTTTACCCCCAGAAATTCAAATAAGTAAACCTTCAGAGTGCTCTTTCACCTGGGTTTGACAGTAAAATAGAAGAATGTCCTCGTTCAAAAAAAACCCCCAAATCTATATGAATTTCAGCTAAATAATACATTTTCCCTTCTTATTTGACTCCCCTGACATGGTACATATTCCATTACATGACCTGAATTTCCCTTTTTCTTAATAATGAATTTCTGTGCTTTTAACTTGCTTCAGATCTGAATTAATTTGAAGCTCTTCCCACTGCTGGTGTCTGCTGCACAGGTTTTACATATTTTAAGCTCATATGTCCTAATATTGAGAGCAGTTTTTTCTTGTCAGCTCTTTGATGGACAGTTTTGGTCTGTCCCTTTGCTAAAGTTCCACAGAATTGATATTTCAGCCCCACTGCAGACTGGGAGGGTTGTTTTTTTTTCTGCACAGTGTGGGGTAAGCTGTTTCTTACTGGCAGCTCTTATATTTTTATCAGTTTTGTAAGGTTAATTAATGCAACAGCCTCCAGTCTTGGTTGTCTTAAATATTTAGAGGAAGGAAGAGATTTATGCACATTTTTGCTGCTGAGCTAGATTTGGTTGAACTTCTGTTGGATTTCTGAGTAAAGATTCCCAGCTTGTATAAATCAGTGAAGTTCCACTGATTTATTTTGGATGACCAGCTCTGTGGAGGATCTGGTCTTCCTCAATGAAATCTTGCCACTGCACCTGAGCTACTTTG
>NW_005054503.1:885270-924418 GCF_000277835.1 Geospiza fortis | reverse complement strand
GTAGGGAATTTGGGATGTTTTTCTGCCATCTTTTATCACTGTGTAGCTATAAAGAAAGGCAGGTGTGTGTGTACATTTATGCACACATAGACATGCATGGGTGTTTATACACACAGTCACCCACACACAGAGAATTGTGCTGGAAAACCCCCTCCCTCTTTTTCCTGTCATCACCACTGAATGAATACACCCTTGACTTTGACTGACATGGACCTTTACTGAAGATTTAGGTCACAGTGTCACAATTTGTTTCCATGTACCAAAAAATTTCAAACCCAACCAACCAAAACCCCACCAAGCATCAATACCCAATTTGGAGATACTTAGGGACAGTGCAGCTCCAAGCAGAAATAATTTAGCTTTGCCCCATGGGAGACCCCATGGATCCTTGGACTGAGCACCCATTTCACTACACAGAGCAGGTGGAATCTTTTCTTGTGGTCCAACACATAAAATCACCTACTTACCTGGAGGAGTGGGGAGGGAATGGTTATGATGGGCAGGCTTGGGGACCACAAAGTCTGATGGATTAGATGAGAATGTTGTTCCAAGAAAGCTCAGAAATACCTTTGTGTAGTTTTGGGGCACAGTTGGGTGTGGTTTTGCTTTTAGTCTTTTTGTCTGTTTTGTTATCAGGTTAATCTCCATGAGATTAACGTTGACTCTCAAGTCATCATGACAAGTGAGTGTGGCAGTAAATTCTTCCATGTCAAGAAAAAGACAAATTGTACTGTACTGCATATTGTGGTATAGTACTGCTAATTGCTGAATTTGATAAATGTCTTCTGATAGGTTCTGTAGTTAATGAGCAAAGATGTTAATTGCCCTTATCTGAAATATCTCTAGTTGCAGGGACGTTCTCTGGAGCCATGGATGTCTTCTAACAGAGATTTATTTCAAATCAGCCATTGTTTTCAGCAGTTTGAGTCCATTACCCTTCAGTATCAACTGAATAGTCTCCACCTCCATCAAAGTTTTGAGAGCAATCAGCTCTTCCTGTGTGTTATTTAGCAGGTCTGAATCTTATTTGGGTATGGAAAACTTACATGTGACGCAGCATGCTCAGCATCCTGGGCTGCAGCAGGAGCATGGCTCGTTCTTAGGAGCAGCCAAGAGAGAAAAAAGCACCTGACAGCAGAAGAGAGAGGGTCTGGAACAGCCCCATTTCCCCCCCACCATCTGGAGTATTTAATTGGGAAAATCATTCTCCGTTGTTGTGTTGGTGGGAGTTGTCAGACTAAGTATGTTTTAATGCAAATAACCATCTCTATTTGTAGAATTCATCTTTTCTGGGTGCCTTCTTTAGAAAATAAGCAGCTGAAGATTTAGTGCATTATTATATGAGTAAGTGCATACAAGCCTCATATTAACAATGGACGTCATGTTTATTCTTTCCCTTTTAGAATTTCCCATGGAAACAAGTGGACAGATTTTTGCATTATTGAGTAGTTTGCTGCTGCTGACTTTTCCCAGAAACACAAGAGAAAACCAGGCTTACGCAGGAACCTACATGTTCTTCCAGTTTTGGGAGCACAGGATTCCCCTAAGATTTGATTTGTAGTAGGTTTTAGTGTGTGCCTATTCTGGTGCAAAGTTTCAGAGCTGTATGATTAATAAATCTTTGTGGAATTGAAAAAAGACCAAGTTAAAACATACCTGATTTCCCAGCAGAGAAGTTGCATATTTTGTTAGGGGCTAAAGGCTACTTGGAAGAGAAAAATGTTTCCTTATGAGGTTTTTGTTTGTTGTAAATGATTGCATTTTCATTTATGAATCTCTTACAGTTTTTCAGAACATACTCAACAGCAAACAGCCACAAGTTCAAACTGGGACTGTAAATCTGTAAGCTGACATGTGTAGATTCTCTGGCCAAACTTTCTTAAGTCAGGATTAATTTTGTAGAGTGAAGTAGAAAAGTCCATTATCTTGCTTTGTTTCACAGATATCAGACTTTGCCAGGAAATATAAATCTCCTTTCAAAAATGACAACTATAAAAATAAGAATTACTGTTTTCTTAAATAAAGGCATTTTCAACTGAACTCGACCTACTGCTGCTCAAGATGCTGTGGCTTTAGACTGTCTGATACCAATAATTAAACTGAGGTATTCAGGTCCTCAGCTCCCCCTTCCAAATGATGTGCTGCCCTTAAGTTTTGTTAACATACTGTTCTCTGTTTCATGTTAGAAATCAGGCTGAAGGAGCTCAAAAGCAATCTGGCAAAAGCTGGATGGATTCCCTGATCTGCCTGACGCCACAGCCAGACAAATATTTGTATGGGCAGAGACAAAGTGGGTGGATGGAGGTGGGAATGCTGCTTAAGACTGGTATTCATGCCAGATGCTTCTCAGTGGTGACCCACTGAGGATCTAGCTCATTATTGGTATTTTCAAACCTCTGAATCCACATTTCTGGCCTGGTGTGTTGTTGTGATTTGGCTTTCCCATGGAGAGACCTGAGGGTGAGGATGCAGTTCTGGGGGGTGGGCGCAGGCAAGAGCAGCTGCAGCATGAGAATGTGCAGCACTTGCACTGCTGATTTATCAACCACAATGATTCACTGTGATTGACATTCACATACCTGAATGTCAAAATAACCTGTGTTTTAAGAGAAACCAGTGACTCAGGCTGTGGTTTTACCTCAGGCCATTTCTGATAAATGGCTGAACTGTGCTTGGTCTTGAGAAAACACTGCTGAGGAGCACAGCTCTGTCCTTGTATCTCTTTAGGAGTTGGCCCTGTGTGTGGAGAGATTAGGGAAAGGACACCTTTGTGTGGGACTGACCTTCCCCTTGTGGGCGCCGTGGTCTCTGTGAGGAGCACCTCAGCTCTGTGAGCTCGGGTCTGATGACAGCTCTGTTGTGGTGCTTCCTCAGGGCATTTCTGCCCAGCTCTGATAGGGGAGCATGGTCCTCAGTGTTGGACAGCAAAATTTTAAGGGGCTCTATACAGTCATAAATTACTTTGCTTTAGACTCTCTCTGTTGTTAAACAGAGGTGAAGCTGCCTATAACTGGTATTTTCAGAACTGAAAATACTTCACTTCTTAAAAAGACTGTGTTTTAGTGAAATCAGAAGCAATGCATATGGTGATGCTTACAGGGATTGAAGTATATATAGGCTACTCATGTTTTGACTAAGATAGCAAACAACTGTATGTGTGTAGTATGGCTAGATGGAAGGTGGGGACATGGGATCATATGAGTGCTACATAAAATACCTCATTGGCCTTCATTCAGAGTGATTGATCATCTGCATAATTCCATTTTATGGTTTGTGTAGTCTTCCCATCCTTGGCAAACTGCAGAACTCTGTTCCTCCAGTCTCCTTAAGTAGAAGGACTGTCCTGTGAGAAGAGGTCTATGCCTGGGATGAAATCCTTGTGTATGGCTACAGAGCTGTGCTTCAGCTGGCTCAGTTGTCTTTAATGCTGTTTAAATGGATGATTTAAGGTATAGGAAAAGTTTCTCTTGGAAACAGCTTCTGTGAGAATTCCTCAAATCCTCTTTGAAGTTAATGGAGGGTATTAAGGCCAGTCAGCACCTTCTTAAGAGAGAAATTTAAATTGCTTTGATTAATTTAATGTTTTATTTGCATTAACTAGTTCTGGTTTTCTCCCTTCTCCAGTCTTTCAGAGCATGTTTTTGATAACTTTGCCCCCTGAGCATACTAGATTTTATGTTGCCTGTTTTGATATTTTTCCCTGAGTGTTGTAATGCTGATTACCAAAGGATCTTGGGCCTTTGGCTTCCTGTGAGAACGAGATAATTACTCTCCAGTAGGCAACTCATGACGTACAGTATCAGTATTAAGCCACTGGGATTCCAGTCACTAGTGTAGAACAATATTGTGGGTAAATGAATAAGCAGAAGTTTATCATACTTCCTGCATAACAAGGTTTTCGTTAAAGAGACAGTGAAAATTGTTTTCACCCAGGGCTGGTGCAAAATGAGCGCTGCTGCATCAACCGTTAGGGAAAAAGATATTGAGGTTGGGTTCTGTGGCTGGCTGGGTTTTTCTTGCTGAAAAGACAGCTGAATTCTTGTGGCAGCAAAGGTGGGTGACAGGGCTGTCACTGCATTTCTGGTGGATGACGTGTATGGGCTTAGAAACATGTATGAAGTGTAGAACTCCAAAGGACGGTTTCCAGATGCACCACCTACTTAACTTATGGAAGAAAGTTGTACCAATTAGAAGTAGAGACGTTCCAAATGCAATTTGCTTATTTCACACTCGCCCCCAGGAATCCTGTGTTGTGATTTTAGGAGTTGGCCTGGTTTGACCCTGAAATAGATGTGGTTGCCTCCTTTGCCTTCGTTATTTCAAGACTGTCAGTTAAAAATAACTTATGTATTGGGCACAGTGGGAGTGAGTTTGAGAAATTGAAGTTATATGTAAATCAGTAATAGTGAGAAAATAATTCATAAATGCAATGAGCTCTATTCTCTTGAAAGACATGGTCAAGTCTATGGTTATCCATGAGGTGGGATTAATTATTTTTGTATGAAACTAGTTTCTCTGCCACAGCAGTACTGATCAGTTCACTTATGCTGTAGCCCAGCAAAGTAAGTGATGTCTTTGGAGGACTCTGGTAAATATTCGATTACTTTAAAAATTACTTGCATAAAGTACAGAGTATGTATGCATACTCAGTAGATACACAGCTATAGCACTGTGTATTTACTTAGTTTAAGATACAGTTTCATGTGTGCTTGCATAGATACATTTATATTTCATCTTATCTCAGAGATAATTGTACTTCTGTAATGCCTAAGAATTAAAGGGATACTAACAAGTAGTTTCATGTTTAAGTTTGTCTTCCTGCAACTACCAGTTTGTATTGTACATTTAAGTGCAAAATGCAGTTACTTATTTGTGTTTTAGTTGTGGCTTTCATTTTAAACTGGACATCAGCACTCTCTTCAGGAAACCACTGCTTATGTATAGGTCAAGATGAGGACGTTGGTTGCTTTGCTTTTGCTTGAGTCTGAAACTTGAGGGTTGCATCTTTGGAGCCCCAAGAACCACTGTCAAGTGAAGGAATCCGGATCTTGGTGATGTGGTTGATCAAAATTGCAGCTGGGGAATGTGTGGAATAGAGCAACCTTGCTATGGGATAGTGCTGATCTGTCTGTGTGATTGAGCTGCTTCTTCATGCACTAAGAGCATGTGCATGGACAGACCCTTCATAGCTCAATTCATCCTGGAATTAGGTGCCATTGATTTTTGGGTCCAATACAGGTTGACATTTGTGTACTTCAGGCACCTTGGACTGGCCTGGTTTTGTTTTTATGTGAGTGATCTTAACACTTGGATTAATTGGAAGGTGGCTGGATGGGTCTCTCTCTTGAATGACCTGGGTAGGAAGTTTGCTTTTCAATTAGATTTTGCAGATATTTTCAACACCAAGAGTGATTTTCATAGTGCTGTTCTTACTTGGAAATTGTAAGACTTATGATGGCTAAGTAAACATTTTTTCCCCTTCTCCTTTGTTTTCTTGCAGCCAACTGGGTACATGGAAAACTCCATTTCCTACAGTGCTATTGAAGATGTTCAACTGCTCTCCTGGGAGAATGCCCCTAAGTACTGTTTACAGCTCACAATCCCGGGGGGTACTGTCCTACTGCAGGTACAGTAAACATAAAAGTACAGCTTCATTTCTCTCTTACTCTGAATCTCCTTCAACTTCTTTCTGTTTCCTGTGCATGAAATCTTAATTAGATGGACTCAGAAAAGGCAGAGAACTTGGTGCTCTCAAATTATCTGACCACCAGAAAATTTGCTCAGGGTGATAGCTCTGATGCTCTTTGTGGTGTTCAACAGTCAGAAAGGAAATTTTGGGCCATAGTGATTAAACCTTCTTGCTGAATTTGTGCAGCAAAGTGGTGCTCTGTGTAAAGGCGCATTGATATGGGCCTGGAATGATTGTATTTTTACATACAGTCCTATTCCTGCATGAAAAAAGTCAAGTTTTATCCTCAAATTAACATAGGAAACGCAGAATTGCACTGGAACTGACAGATACCTGTTAAAAAAATTAAATTCACTGAAACATTTCAGTATATTTGTCTGGATGTCTATATATGCTGGTTCTCTGAAGTGTTGTTTTCAAAGAGAAGACACTGTGTTTACATTATTCCAGATTTCTTCATCCACTTGAGGCTTTATAGGCCCCCTTAGGTCACTGCAAGTTTTAGTGACAGAAAAGCACTCCACAGCACTGAGCTTTGGAAATACTCTGGAGTAAGTAGGAAAAGCTGCATTGCCCCCAAAGAGCTTTGAAAGGTCATAACTTAAAAATACCAAACTGGCTTCAGCTTAACTCTTGCATGGTTCTCTTCTCATATTTCTCAACATTGTTTTGGAGATAGTTTATCTGTTACCCTTTGGGATTTTACTTTTTCAGTGGATTATACAGCCATGACTGTGGTGTATTTCATCCAGGTAGGAAGACAAGCCATGATTTCCCAATAGCTAAATTAGGGCCCTCATTATTGTTGAAATCTTCCTTGCCTAATGCATTAGTGGAATTAATTAGACAGAAAGTTGTCTAAATTTCTCAAGTTGGATGATTTTCTCATGATAATTTTAATTCTGCTTTTTCCATTAATTTCCCTAGTGGTGCTAGCATTTAAGTTTATATCAATTTCAACAGATGAAATAGTTACACCTGCCTTTCCAAATTCTGTTTCCAAGTCTTTATTCTGTAGTTTATGGCAGTTGCCTTTTTGGGACTATACAAGATAAAACTTGAACCCACAGCCTCCTGCTGAGTGGAAAGGAAATTGATGGGGTAGACAGGCTGTAATCTGGAGCAGCCTGACATTTGTCTCTTAAAAAAAAAGAAAAAGAAAAAAAACAACAAACCAAACACATAAATAATTGTGTTTGTGAAACAGCAACATCTTAGCGTGGATACTTTGGTATTTTCTTCAGAAAGATTTGGTGTCTTTATGTAACCTCATAGGAACTCATAAAGAAGTGGACTGAGCTGGACTTCTGTTTATTGCTGCCTGGCTGAGCACTCTGGATCAGATTACATTATAACTATGGGAATTTCAACATAATTCGAAATACAAACTTTAAAAAATGTTTTTAATATGACTTGGTCCTTGGTAGTATCTTGATTCATCAGATGTGGTCAGATTAGAGGGAGTATAAAATTAGATTTCCCTTATACAGTTGTAATGTGTAGTCACAAATCTAAAACAGTTCTCAAAGTTATGTTTAGTCTGCTGAAGAAATCAAGTTGAAAAAGCTGGATTTATGAAGTAGTTGAAATTTTCTAGTATATGTCACAAAGAGTAGAGGTATCCAAAAGACACTTCCAGTGAGGAGCTGAGAAAGCAGCCCTTACATAGCTCAGTTATTTCCAGATTTGTGAGAGACCTCAGGACATCTCTGGGAAATTGTGACTTCCAGTTTTTTATGAAATCATTCTGCTCTGCTGATCTGAGCAGCAGCGTGCTCTGATGTAATGCCCAGCTCTAGTATCAGGAAGTGTATGATAGTGGAACAAGTCAAACTAGTCCAAAACACGTTCCCAGTACTGTTTCTTCTGAAGTACACTGTTGGTGAAATCTGTATATTTATTTTTTTCCAAAGCCTTTAGATAAAATGTGTGTGTGTACATATGTAAAAATGTTTAAATGAACTGTTTTGACTACGCCGAATTTATTTCATATTTCTGATTAATATAAATTTTATATAATGATCTATGTTTTTGCACATGCTGCATTGTAAATTCTTTAAAACCATAGTAAATAAATTTCATAAATATAAGGCTAAAAGAAAGGACACCACAGGAAAACAAGGCAGTACTGTAATGACTGAATAAATAACATAATATAACTTCTATATTTAATATAAAATATATTAATATAAAATTTAATTTATAAATTAAAAATTATACTATAAAATTTAGTATTAATATATATTTTATATTTTGATCTGTGTTTTTGCACATGCTGCATTGTAAATTCTTTAAAACCATGGGATATATTGACATGATCTGACATAAAATGAAGCAGTTCAGTAAATCACAGGCTTTCCCAATGTTTCATTTTTGAGAAAAATTTAAGATTCCAATTTCTACTTAACTGAAGGCGGTGTGGATTTATGAAAGGCTGGTCCTGCTTGACCAAGCTGACCTCCTGGTATGACAAGGTGATCTGCTTAGTGGGTGAGGAAAAGGCTGTGAGGTTTAGATTGGCTGTTAGGAAAACATTCTTCACCAAAAGTGTTCTCAGGGCACAGGCTGCCCAGGGAAGTGACTGAGTCACCATCTCTGGAGGTATTTGAAAGATGTAGATGTGGCACCTGGGAACATGGCTTAGTGATGAGCTTGGCAGTGCTGGATTTGATCTTAGAGGTATTTTCTAACCCAAACAATTCTGTGTGAGATGCCACAGGAGAGCCCCTGTCCATGTTCAAGTTTTCATCCCCTCTGTCTGCTGTCACCAGTCTATTTCTGGCTTATTAGTGCACAGTAATGAGTCAGAGAGGGAAGAGTGCCATTACCTTTCCTTACATCATCCCAAGCCCTCCCATGGCAACACTGACCCATCCCAAGCTATTTTAGCCCATGAAATCTGACAGGCAGTGCCGGAGGTGATGCAGCTCCTCGTAGGAAATCAGATCACCAGAACAGGACGTGGCTACCTGGCTTTCAGTGGAAGACCTGCTCTCAGGCAGCAGGCAGCTCAATCCAGGCTGGGTTCACATTTAAAAGTCATTTTCATGTGTGGAGCCCTTCCCACTCAGTGTTTGTTGAATAAGCACAGCTATCTGAGCGTTTCACTGCCCGGCATTTGGGGATTCCCATTGTCCCATGTGGGAGCCATGGGCAGTCAGGTTTCTGGGGATCATGGACTCTCAGTTTTCTCGACATGCTCAGGGCTTGTGTTTTCTTCCCCCCTGCCAAATGATGGGATCCCTGGTTCTTTCCATGAGCAGCAATCAAAATCTCAGATTTTTTTTCTTCCCTGCAGTTGGAGAGAAGGTGTTGCTGAAGCTGGCTCATTAGGCCACGAGCTCTTCAGGCCAGGAAATAGGAGCTAAATTTAGCTTTTGATGAAGTGTGAGCTCTTTAGTATCAGGAATAGCAGGGCCTCCTTGAGCTGGGCTAGGCTTCTGCTCTTCTGCTTTCCCTTTGTAAAGCACAAGGTGTGATTGTGGTGCTGTGTGGATGATTATGAGGAGATTGCTACCCTTGATAGTGAAATAACTGGAAGAACCTTTTGAAAGAGATTGAAAAAAAACCTTCCAGTATAATTTCATGAGCTGCTGAGCACCAAATGTAGGAAGAGTCCCAGGAAAAAAGGCTTTGGTGTTTTAGTCACAACAGTACTGCCTTGCTTTCCTGTGGTGTCCTTTCTTTTAGCCTTAAAGCCACCACTTCCATCCGTGTTGCTCGTGTTGTTTTATTCATTTCTTGGCAATCGAGTGTAGTCAGAAGGAAAAACAAACAGAGCAGGAAGCCTTGACAAGCACAACAGTCACACGTTCAGCTCGGTGCTTGACCACGCTGTTTGTGCCAGGGAGTCCCCATGGTAAATGTTTCCATTGGGTTTTTAGTAATATTTTATTTTAGTCTCCTTGGAGAACCTGCCTTTTGTTTTAAGTGCCAGTCCAGCCAATGCTGTCGGTGTGGAGAGGTCATACAAGGACCACAACCCAGCAGAGGCAGGGAATATTTTAAGGAGGAAAAGGGCATTTCTAGCAATTCCCAGCAAGTCTGTCTGTACCCTGGGTTAAGGCAGAAGAGTGGCAGGTTTCCCTTGCAGGTCTGCCCAAGTCAGAGGTGCAACAGTGGGATTTGCATCAGCAATGTGAAGGTTTTGCACAGCTGTGTGGGGCTTGGCTTCCTGCAGCCCTGGGACACTCCTCTGCTCTTGTGGCTGATAATAAATGGGGGCAGAGAAGCCAGTGCTGTTTTATGAGTCCCAGTAATGAATATCAGCTGGAAAAAAAAGCACAGCAAAACCCCCATCCTGCTGACCAGAGAGCAAGTGAGGGAGAGAGAGAATCACTGAATAAACTCAGGAAGAATCAAAGCCAAAATCTGGGTCATCAAATCCCATTTATTGCCACATCCATTCAGACGGCAAAATCCCCTAGAAGCAAATGTGTGAAGGATGCTGTTGCAAGGAAAAACATGGGAACAGTTTGCTACATGGACAAGCCTGTTCTTGTATTCTTCTGAATAACACACATGCCAGTAGCAAAGGATGTTGTAGTGGTAATTTACTGCTCAAAGAACGGCAGAGGTCTTCACCTCATAATTTTTGGAGTGCTCTGTTTCTTGCAGAGTTTCAGGTGTTTGTTTCTCAGTAACCCGCAGGTTCCTATTTAGTCTCCTCCTTGCCTGGGTACAAATTATTGCAGGGGCTGTAACACTGGCATGAAGCAGATTTTCAGTTTCCTATTTTTGTGAACAAAAGGGAAAACTTGCCTTTAAAATATTCATTGTTTTTTAATAATAAACTTGTATTCCTACTCACTGACTAAGAAATGAAGTAGTTGGGGTGCAGAGCAAATACTTCCTTTTTCAGCAGAGGCATAAATTCACTCATGTTGACCAGAGCTTTGCATATGCAGGCATTTAATCTCTTGCACAGTTTTTCTCCTGTGATCTGTCTTTTTGAAACAGGAGACTTTAATCCTATGAGTAAAGTTTGTACTACAGTGGATCCCAAGTGGCTTTTCCCGTCTGATTGAACCTTTACACCCCAAAAATAAGAATATAAAATCCTTCAGAATGCAGTTCCAGGATCAGTTAATCTTAAAAAAAATACTGCCAACAAATGTTCTTAAAGTAGATATTCTTCTTCCTCATTGGAATAATAAATAAGCTTCAAGTAGTTTAATCTTCTTGCACCTTTTAAGTTTTACTCCCACATTTTCCTGTTTTCTAAAGTATTTTTCTACTATGTTGTGGTTGTACAAAAACAATGTGAGGTCTTGACTGTACAGGAAGCTCAGTTACCATGTGTCACCCGCTATCCTGTTAAAGCCACTGCATTTGAGAACAAAATTATTTGCAGAATTGGGGCCTAAACGTACTAAACACACAAGGGGCCTAAACTATTCATACCTCTAAATGGAAAATTGTATTGAAGTACAGTGAAGAATTATAGAATCTTCATTGTACTTCAGTCCTGTCTCATTTACTATTTGTGACAACAGCAGGCAAAACATTTCCAGCTGAATTTTAAGTTGGAAAGGTATCTGTCGAAAGAGTGGGGTAGAACTGGACTCACTGCAAGGGCAAGGCTGAAAGTAAAAAAAAACTTTCCTTGTGTGGTCAGAATGCCCAAGGAAAGCCTGGTTTGAAGTATTTTCTGTCTCATTTTCTCCTTTTTATTGTACCCTAGAGCTGAACAAATATAGTAAACTATGCCCTTAGCTGCAGTAAAAAGACTGGAGGTGTCAGTTCCCAGGAAGTGATGACTTCAGTGCAGAAAGCCTGGGTTCTGTCCATGCACATCAGATAAACTGTAAATGTCTGTGTGCAGCCCCATAAATGAATTGTGGTTCCCTCCACTGCTTTACACTTTGGTGCTCTTTGCTTAAACTTCAAAAATGTTACTCACAGTAACCCAAATGCTCGAGTCAGTCAGTGCCTGCAGAGTGCCTGGGCAGCTGAACACCCAGAGGAGCCTGGTGGCTCTTTTTGCATCCTGGCATGCTATGAACTCACTGTTCCTTTGGTGAGAAAGAAATGCTCCCTGTGGTGCCTCCTCAGTATAAGCCTGAAAGGAGGAGGTCCTGGAGGAGGGAGGACCAAGGGATGCTGTGCAAGGGGGGGATCTTTGTTTTCCTTTGCAGAAGATCCAGCGTTTCCTGCATGGTGCTGTGGTTTTGCTGGGGTCAGGTGGCCGGAAGGGTGCAGGGGGAGGATTAGAAGCATCCCTGCAAATGCTGATGTCAGCATCCCTCAGGATAAGGGGTTTGGGGTAGAGCATTCAGTCTGTGCTGAGCTTGGTGTAAGGACACTGCTGAAATGGCCCTTGGCCTCCCAAGCTTCTCTTACTGAGTCCTGATCACTAGTGCAAGTGTGGGGATTCTCTAAAGGTTTGTTTTTCTATTTTCTGTTCACTTTGTCTTCTTTGTCTTGATTTTCCTGGGAAGTGGTCCTTGATAACAGCCTGAGCTCTGAGTGTTTAGAGGGTTCAGACTCCTAACCTAGAGCCAGGTGCCAATTTGCTTGATCACTTCTCTACAATAACTAATTCTATGTGTGCACAGTGCTTGGTCCCACACTTGGAACTTGGTTGCTTTCCTAATTTTACTTCTAAAATGCCTTTTGCATATTGCTACCATAGAGTTGTATTTCCTTTGCCAGTTGTGGTTTTGTGTCTTGCAGCATTCTTCATTTCTTTTCTCCCCCTGTATTTGGAGTCCACTTGTGCCTCCTGCTCTGCAGGATGCTGTTGTCCTCACTGATAGTTCGGGCTCCAGTCACTTCCAGAATCTACCTACACATAATATTCTCTAATTATTTGCAGTGGTCTTACATTCTGTACTTCTGACATCATTAAAGTAGGAGAATAATTAACAAATTTCAATTTAGGGCTTTAGCATTTGTTCTTACTTTAAGACCAGGGACTGAATCAGGTTGATATTTTGCCTCTTTGAGTGAAGTACTTCCTTCCCCTAGAAAAATTTTGATCATATTGATTTAAATAACAATATCTTAGTTTGTATAGTTCCTATAAACTCAATCGTATTGGTACAATTGCTAAGTATACATGAAGCCTACAAAAAACTTCAGTTTTACTTTTTCTTTAGAGGGCTCTGATGCTAGAATTTGGAAAGGAGTTTTTTTGTTCTCCTACATGAACCAGTTGTCTCCTTGAAAAAAGGTTCAGTTTGAAATTAAGTTTTTCAGATAAGTCTGTTGAGGTTTTAGAGCATTCTCTCTGGGCACAGATAAGAAATATCTAAGTATATTTCCTTCATGTCTTTTTAATTATGTTAAAAACATTCTTATGCCTTCTGGTGGCAAATTGTTTTTGACCTTTTCATTGTATTAAAATACAGTATAAAGTTTATTGAAATGAAATTTAATTCTATAACAAACAGGTAAAAAGTCTGTCTTGTCTTAATGCCCACATATACATAAAATACAGTGTAAATAACAGAAAATAATTAAATATTGTCTGACTGAAATATCCTGAAGATCTGCACTGCAAATGTTTTTACAGTTTTTCATTGCATGCAAAAAGAAGAAAGTAGAAAAGGAAGTTTTTTAATTGCATTTGTAGCAATTTCATATTCTGATATGTCAGCATTCTTCTTGAAATTGAAGGTTTTTGATAAATTCTGTGGTCAGCCAAGATTATTTATAATATATTTATTCCTGCTTTATTGCCTAAACATCTATTGGAGGAGCAATTGATTCTCATTAAGATATAAATAATATGTAATGCATATATAAAAGGATATTACTCCATTTAATTCAGAGTAATCAGTCTAAATTTGTGTCACTGAACCATCATTAGCTGACCTTGAGATGAAACACATTTTTTGGTAACCATACAGCATTTTTACTTCTGGTATTCCTGCCATTATCAGTGAACTGAATGACTGCTGGGAGATTAAATACATTCTGTAGTGTGGATTTTGAATACTTACCTGAAAAGGTGTTGGGGAGTGAAACTTGATAAGTGATGCTCTAATTTGCAAGAAGTATGTGCTTTTTGACTGGCAAACAACCTCACCTTTTTTTTTCCCATGGATTTACAGGCTAACCTGTAATTTTCAATGTTTTTGTAAAACATTTTGAAACCTGGGTAAAAATTGCCCATAGGCAGCGTTAAGGGGGAACTGGAAAAGCCAAAGGGCATCTCTGCCCACTCAGATATTTCAGACTTATGTCACCTTGTTAAGGCATGCATATTTACGTCACTCTACATGCCTTTATATTTTTTGATACCAAGCCTTTTGACCTTTGGGAGTGTTGAACTGTTCCTCCATTGGCTACGATCTGGCTTCACACTGGGAATTTCTGGCAGCTGTGCTTAATATGGCCAAAAATGGGTGATGGCTGGGAGTGATGATTGCAACATTTCTGCTGTTGCTGCAAACAGTCTGTGCATGTATCTGCACGTCTGTGTGTGCTGGGCTTTTCACTGTTTTAATATCACTGAAATACATTATTTGAATTGCTTTGGAGCCGCTGAGGACAAGAGCGTGACAAGAAAAGAAATCAGAGTATGGAAAAAACCCACCCCCCTATTAAAATGTCAGCCCATTTTCCCACTCTCCTTCCAGTGATTAATGGCAGAGGCAAAGGCCCCCTGACATTAAAGATCTGACCCACACCTGATTGAATTCACAGAGGATTTTTCAGTCTTTGAGCTGGACAGCATTTCATAGGGGCTTAATATTTTGTAAGGTTTTGGTTCAGTATTTTGTGATGCAGCAAGATCCTTGTATTTCTGCGTTCTGTGAAAATACACTGGTTATGATATAAAGTACCTGAGTGACCTGAAGCACTGGTAGAAACTAATGATTCTGTAACTTTTCTTTATTGCAGGCTGCAAACAGTTACCTGAGGGATCAGTGGTTCCATTCTCTGCAGTGGAAGGTAAGTTCTGTACTTCATCTTCTTCATTCTCCAAGATTACTTTTTAGAATTCCCTGTTTGTTCATTGTCAAAGCCCTGAATAGATAAAGTCTTTTCTTGCAGAAACCCTAAATCAGAACATATCTGCAGTTTTAACATGTCTGTGTAACTAATGAAGTGGACAAATTAACTTGTTACACATCCCAGCTTTATCAATATGTGGCTGGCTTCAAAAAGTAGATAGGCAATTAATTCACATTTCAACAGAACAGAGATGGGATGGCTTTAGTTTTGTACTGTGAAGTGTAAAATGCTATAGAGAGTACACCTCATCTTATCCTCTGGACTCTTGGGATATTTTGCGGTTTTTGTTTGGTTGTTTTTGATTTTTCTGAGAAGCTAGGGAGAAAAAGTGTTTTTAGAGTTGTTTATTGTACGTGTAACATCAGTCAGTGATGCATCAGTCTGTGTTTATACTTTAGGATGATTTGGAATTAAGGGCAGTTTCCATTTCAGAGACCTCAAGCCCTTTCTCATTTTCAGTGGGAACAATGGACTGATTGCCCTGAGTAGGGACAGTGGATCACAGTGACAGCATTGTGTCTCCAAAGCAGCACATTCCTCATCAAAAGCCATAGCTGCTGACCTTTGGATGGAATCTGTGTGGATCTTTGATGCAGTTAGAAATGAGGTTTGGCCTGATGCTGAGGTTGGTTGTCCTCCCTTGCCTTGCAGTGGGAAAAACAAGCAGCAGTTTTCAGCTCAGGACTTGCCTTCAGCAGGGTTTCAGTGGAGTCAGCCAAGTTGCCTGTGCAGCTTATCAAGATTTCAGCCTGCTGACAGCAACCACATGGAAAAATATACGGAAGTCCCTCCCACCAAACTGGTTTTGTTGTAGGTGTATTTGATAGTTGCAAAATAGTTGTGTGGCAAAACTACAGTGTTGGTGTGCTTTGTGTGGCCATCAATGTCTGGCAGAACCGTGTTCTGAGCAGTTCCAGGCTCTTATCAGCAAAAGCCAAGTGTTGAGATCTCCTTTCCCAGACCACTGGCATATTCTCCAGCCTGTCACCCTGATTGCCCAAACAAGAGTGGGACAGCAGTGCTGATAGCAGAAGGCTGGGTTGTGCTGTAGCACTTTATTTTGGCCTCTTGACAGTATCATTAACACAACAGCCAGCCAGCCTTGATTTCTTTGCAACTCCTGAGGATAACAAAGCACTTAAAGCATGCAGAGGCATTATCTCCATGTGGCCATTATTTTCTCTCCTGCTTTGGCAGGCAGGGATGATCAGAGAAAGCATGGATAGAAATGATGATGGAATCTCTTTTTCTACCTCATCCCCAGCCAGGATGGTTGTGGTACCAAAGTGCTGGTGGCTCATGCCCACTTTGTTCCTGCAGTGAGGGGTGGGTGAATTGGGGTTGGAGGTGCAACTCTGGAAAACATCAAGTAAGATGTGGTAAAGATGCAACATGGCCCTACTATTCAACCCACCAAATAAATTCTTAAAAAAAAAACCAAAAAGGAAAAGAAAGAAAGCAAGCCAGGCTAGACAAGTGGCCTGGCTTGCTTACATGCCTTTCAGTCACGGAGAAGGAGCTTTTCTCTGTGGGAGTTGTTTTTAAAGAAGCTTTTCTTAAACTTTCCAGTGCTTCTGACCCAAGCCTCTCATTTTGGGAAACTCTGAGTAATTTAACTTGGTGCAAAGTAGAATTTATTTTTGCTTCCGTGTTTCCCTCCCCACCCCCATTAAATTTGTTTCTGAAAAACAAGTGAAACATTATCTTGATTTGAAAGCCCTTTCCTTTACCAAGAATAGCAAATCGTGTTTTCCCATAAGAACAGTGACAGGGTTTAGTCACTGCCCAGGTACTTGGCACTAAGAAATTCCTCTTTGCTAAAATGGAGGTAATTTAGGTTTTGTTTTTTTGTTGCTTAATAGTTCAGAGGAAGAGCACCTGGTAGCTTTCTGCTCTTTGGCAGGCTTAAGTGAGATCCCAATGGGCTGGAGAACCAGGACAAGCTGTCAGTGTAGGAGGGGAGTGAGGGAGTGCAGTTTGTGTGTCTGCTTTAGTGAAGTTTATCACTTTACTGGCACTGGAGGCTATGACTTTAAGAGCCAGGTGCCAAGGTTCATCTCACTCCATAATTTGTATGGTTTGATGATTAAGCAGGTAGTGAGGGAACCCACAAAAAACAGGAAACCTATTCTTCTGCAATGGGGCATTTACACAAAGCACCAGGTGGCAGAGAGATCACCACAGCTGTATTATAATTGGGTGGTTGTGCTGATGAATGATATATTTGTCCAGTGGTCTTACAAATAATAGGTCAAACCATTTCTGTGGGATGTAGAACACAGATACAAACTGGTGCAGAAGCTGTAACAGTTGTTCCGGGGAAAACATTCAACAGAGATGATCTTGCTATTGTTTGTACTTGTGTGGTGGGAGCATTTAGGGAACCCAGCTGAGCCCCAGTGTACTTGGCACAAGATTTAAGTTTAATTTTCTCCTGCCCTGCCCAAACAAGGCTGGAGGAATCCACTGTACAAACAGCAAACTGAAACTCTGAGAATTTCCAGCAGTGGGGATTGCCCTCTCTTAAATTACAGTTATGGGAGCAGATTCATATTCTGTCAGTGTCCTTTTGACTCTTTTTCCTCTGCTTGAAGCCTTGGGAATCAGATGCTGCATGTACCCTGAGCTACATGGGAAATGGGAGGGAGCAGTGAATAGCTGTGTCTCACATATTTGGGGAAGCTCTTTAGGTTCAGGCACACACTTTGGTTTTGTAGGAAGGTGCTAAGGTCTGTAAGAGAGCTTTGATGTGGTGCAGTTTTAAGGATTAACATGCTGTGGGAATTCAATTTGCCAACCGGCACCCTGGAAATTATTTTTGTTCTAGAGACAAACACAGAAATAAAAATCAAGAATAATTTCTTCCTGCGACCCAGAGAATAATAAAAGAGATGGTACAGATTAACAGAAATAAAAGAGAACCAAACATGTAATTATCCATGCTTTAGATCCAGCTCCAAGGGGTTTTATGTGTCATCCAGCTAACTAGCTGTCAAGATGCTTACAGAGCTTTTTGGTTGTGTCTTTTTCCTTGAATATTGAAGTCAGCAGGGTGTAGGGACAGCACAAGTGTTCCTTATGTGGTCATCTTTTCTTTGGATTTTCCATTTCAAACCCTCCCACTAAGGGTTACTCATAAGTCCTCATTTAATCTGGATATCAGTGAGTATCACAACTCCTAAAGGATTATTGGCCACCTCAGCCTATATTTAGAAATCCTGATTTCCTTCAGCTTGTAGCTAAGCCAAACCATCTTTGTCCAGAGAATAAACAGAACATGTTAACAACTCTCCAGCTCCTCAAACATAAATCATTAATCCATCGTGTAAGGAAAGTTCCTCTCAACCAAGGAGGTTGGATTGAAACCATGATACATAATCTTTGGTATGTGGAAGCTGATAAGTCATAACAGCATATCAATAAAGATAACAACAGTTTCTGTGGGTATACAAAAGAGAATAACACATTGCTGCATCCAGGGCAGATATAATGGTAACCAACCACTTCTGCAGGGGATGGATACAGCTAAACTTGGCTTTGAGAGATACTGGGACTAGTAATTTTGGGACACACACAAATAAGCAAATACATACTGTTGGTATTTTCCCAGCCAGCATCCATCTACTTTGTTGCTTGTTTATGTGTTGCTCTCTTTGGGCTAAATGCAATTTGTGTGCATTTGTAGTGCTGAGCACTGGGAGGTCCCATCCTCTGTAGAAAACCAGTAGCCCCATTACACCCCATGCTAAAAGTATTAATCATTAAAAGGTACACTTAACTAATTTAGTACCATGTTGCATTTCAGTTAGAAAGACATCAGAGAGGTTTTTTTCCCCAGGAGTACAGGTATAGATTTACGTTTTTTACTGGGAATTCACCTAAGCTCATGCAGGGCATGTTGCATTTTTTATTGTGCTTGATAGTAAGCCCTGAACACTGCCCTCATTGTGGGGTGAGTTGCTTGTGTTTTCTGGTCAGCTGGGTGATGCAGCAATCAAACATGTCAGTTGACAGCCTTTGGGGGAATGTCCTGAATTGACACAACACTGAAAGAACAGAGACAGGTCTGCAGGAAAGCATGAAGCATGACTCAAACTGAGCTTTGTGTGCTTCTGACCTGGATCTTACAGAAAGGCTTGCCTGAACCTTGTCTTTCCCACTGATGCTTTTAAGCAGTGCCCATGTGTCCCCTAATGAGTACTGCTGCTTGGTCAGGGAGTTTACACATCTCTTAGCAGGGACGGTGCAAATGTGTTAATTGTAGGATTGTTTGGGTTGGAAGGGACCTTTGAACATCATCTGGTCCTCTCTCCACCCACGCCACGCTTGTCCTCTGGCAGTGCAGGGTTTATTTGAGGTGGTAGGAGGCTGCTGAGAGCCTGTGAAGCCCCAACCCAGGCACATGAACCCAGCAGTGCAGCCCCCTCCCCATCCTGCTCATGCAGCCCAGCATACGTGCACACCCCTGACCTGCAGTCACATTACCTTTTGTTTTAAAATTCATTTTCAACCCAGACTCCAAGTTTTGAATCCCATGAATTAGGAAACTGGAACAATGTTGTCATTTGGGATTTGCAAACGTTTTGCATTGAATACTAAAACGAGCGATGTTGGCCTTCGTTCAAAAACTGTAATTTTGGATTAATACTTCCCTGGTTCTCATAGGGATTGTTCTATCTGTGTCTTCAGGAAACAGATACTTCCATGCACAAGCAGCCCTATTAATTGCAAAGGGATTGACTGTCAAATAAAGTCATGCTTGACCTGAATGATGCTATGCTCTCTGGTCTTTACTGTGACCAGGTTATGAATTTCTTGTTAATTAGTATTTTTTATGCAATAGCCATGGGTGAGTATCAGTTTTTGTATCAAATGGTGAATGTTCAGAGCGAGTTACTCTTCTTTGAAATTTAAAACTGCAAAATAATAAGTTAAGAGCAACTGTTCTTGAAAGTGTGGTAAAGCCTTGCTTGTGTAAAGCACCTTTACGGCTTTGTCACCATGGTAATGATTAAAAATAGTGCTGATACAGGAGTGGGGGTTATATGGAATTTAAATGATGACATTAAAGAAATTTACGGCCTTAAATCTCAGTAAATCTTGCCTTAAAACTGTGAGATCTGGGAAAAAATCACATTGGATATAGTTAAAAGGGCCAGTGTGTTTAGTGACCTAATTTATGATCTGAGAGAGGAAGATTTGGTACCCTGTGACAATTCCATAGCTCCGTGCTCTACTGCGTAGTGGAAATTCTATTTGAAAAGCTCAGCAGTTCCTTGGAGTGGTAGTTCTGTACTTCAGGCTTCTCCTTTGTGGTTACTCAGTTCACAAAACCATAACTGTCTTGGCTTTTTCTTTGCTTTCTTTAGCTGAAACACTGAGGTATTTTCACAGAACTGAGAAGTTTTCATTTTTGTTTACTTTGAGGGAAAGCAATAAATGATACAATTAGGCCAACAATGGCTTTTTTTTTTCCTTTTGTGTCTACGTGCAAGTCAATAATAGAATGATAGGAACCAAAGATGTGGAATTAGGTTTTGCCTTTCACAGCCCCAGGGTTTTGGGAGCATTGTGGGCTTTGTGACACACTGGTTTTGGACAAGCAGGTTTATTGCTCGGACAGATAAAAGGCAGCCCACAAGTTTTTGGGTGGTGGTCATATTCTTCCTCTGAAATGCTTGGGTACCAGTTATGGGAGACCATGAGCAGTTTTTTAAGATATCCTGAACAGTTAATTTAAGATATCCTGCCTTTCCTCTGCATCATGGTGCTGTTCTAGGCCAGACTTTGTAGGGAACAGATGTGGGGTCCAGGGGGTGTGTAAATGGATCTGTGTTGTCAAGAAGTGAGATTGGTACCAGTTCGAGCTTTCTGGTGAACATAGTGAGATCTTTTCTCAGCTTTTGATGACTCTTCTCATGGTGAAGTTGATGTTTGCTGTCATAGTTTGTTCTTTTGTATATGAAAGGTAACATGAAATGCAGCTCTGTGTGCCTGCTGTTCATCTGGTGATTGAAAAGACCTCCCTGTTTCTTATCTGAACAACCTCATTGCAAATTCAGGAACAACATAATGGAAATCTTGTCGTACTTAACAGCCTTTTATTTCCATAACATTTATTTTTTGTAGTTAAGTTGAGGGGGGATGTCTTTTTGTCTTCTTTCTTGCTTTCTTTTTGGCTTGAGATATCTTCATGAGCACATGAAGTCTGTTGCCTCTCTCATTTTCCAGCACAAATTTGACAGTCTCAGGCCATCTGTTATCAGAAGCCACTTGAAAATTCTTGGCCTTGTTTTCTGTTTCTGGGATCTCATTTTGCTAGAGGTAGCTGTGCTGCCATAGCAGAAAGGCACAGATCTCACTTGGGAGGTGGAAATGAATAGATGAAAAACAGACAAGATGTTGACAGAAAGTTTTTTCTTCTATTCATTTTATGAAATGCTGGTAATGTTTTAAGAACTGGAACAGGTGGAGTGGCTAGATTTTATTTCTTTTAAGCTTTCACTGCCTTTGCAGTGGGAAAATACCTCATTCTTTCTGTGGGGGCCACTGGAGCAGGTTCCTCCCTGAAGGAACATCTGCAGCAGTGGCAGCTGAGCACGGGCTGTGCTCTGTGTTGGCTTCACATGGATCACTTCAAATCTGGGAGCTGCATATCCATGTCAGCACAGCACTTTGTGCAGCCCAAGGAGGCTCTCAGCAGCACGCTGGGATGCCAGCCTGGAGCTGAGCTGCTGCTCTGAGCTGCCCTGCCCTCATCCAGCCACAGTCACACGAAATTTGTGCACCCCTAGCTGCCCCCTGTATTGCCAAAACGGCCTTTTTTAAGGAGGCAGAACTCAAGCCAATTCATGGCCTGGTAGTGAAATTTGAGTAGAAACTAGATAGTTATTTTCTATCTTGCTTTAGCTAAGTCAGGACCAGCTCTAAATTTTCCTCTCTAGACTTGGATGCTATCCTATTCAAACTAATATTAGGTCTGAAGATAGAGGGGTGTCAAAAACAGCTGAATAAACAGGTCAGCTTGTTATTGTGTGCTGAGATCTCAGCTCTGAAGAGGAGCAGATACAATTGCTGGAATATGTTGTTTCTGAGGAATGCTGAGCTGCTGGCCAAGAGGGAGCCTCGGGTTTTGTGCCGGTGAATTGCTCCTCTGCATTATTCCAGGGCTGACCTTATGACTAATTCTTTGAAATTCAGGATTTTGAGGTCATGATGACCAAGATTTTCACCAAATTACACCTTCTTATCTACAGCTGTCATAATATAGAGCTGCACCAAAATTATTCTCTTGTTCAGGTTTCTGGCTGCAGAAAAATCTGGTTTTAGGAGATCTCTTATGGAGACAGGACAGGACTGGTAGGCTTTCCCAGGAGTGTAATTATCCTCCTTGCATGATGCATTGGGTGTGAAAACCTAACTCTGGGAGATGACACATGCTAAGTGCCTTGTTAAGCTGCTGCCATGGAGCCCAGTTCTGCATTCTGGCTCTTATGAGAACTCTTGGTGTCAGAAGACCTCCATGACCCACCCTGAAGGAGCAAAGGGGATCTAGGTGTTGTTTTAAATTTCTCTTCCATTTCTTGCACAGTTTTGTCCTTACATTATAGTATACATAATGTATTAGGGGATTATAAAACTGCTGATAATACCCAAAGAAAACTGTAAAGCAGTATATTGCAAGTGTCACAGTCTGTATCATCTGCCCTAGCTCTTGCTGTAAGCCTCATGTTCATCTTATCTGTCACAGGTCCTTGTCTTTTTTTCCTAGAACACTGATGCTTTTAAAATTAGAAAAAAAAAGTATCCAAAAGCCGGTATGTCCTTCATTCCCCTCTCTTCATTCAGAAGCCATTTTGCATTGCAGTATTCCCCATCTCCTGGTTTCTGGTGCTCTTTGCTGTCTTATTTAAGATGGGAATACTGGTTCAGGGGAGATCCATCAAGAACAACAGGGATGTTGGGAGTGATTCTGAGCATGAGGTGGGCAGTGGTTCTGGGAGCATCCCAGTGATCTCTGGTTCTCAGCAAGGATTTGAGTCTTGGGATCCCAAAGCTGAAAGCTCCGAGTCTTCATTCTGTCTCACACATCATGCAGCAATCCCAAAGCTGAAAGCTCCGAGTCTTCGTTCAGTGTCGCACATCACGCAGCGCTTGTGCCAAGGAGAAGGAAAACAAAGAAATTGCAGAGATCCAGGGACATTTTGGTAGGCTGAAGAGTTGCAGGAGGTTTGAGGGTTTGTGCTGATGTGGCACAATAAGATGCAGTATAAAAACATGGAACAAAGTGATGGGAATGTTTCAGATGCAAATGCTGCTCTGAAATTGGGCATCTCCCTGTGAGAAACTGGAAAATTCAGTGCTCCAGAGCCCATAAAGAAACACCCTGCTTTTCTGAAGTCCCTTTTAAGATGCTTGCAAACATCTCATCAGCATCCAGTCCCTGCTCTCCCTAAGGCTCTGCAGCAGCTTTCTGACACAAACATGTTCCTCGAGCCGTGCACATCTCTCTTGCTGACGACATTGGTGATGCAGGTGCACAAGAGAGAAGCCAATTTCAAAGCCATTTATGGTGTTGAGGAGCTAGAAAACCAGCAAAATAATACATTTGCCAAGGAGGAGAAAGTGAAACAGGTGGGTAAACGTCCATTTAGAAGGTTTTGCTGACTGGTGAGAGGGGAGGAGAGCAGAAAAAGCTGAGGGTGTCCACTGCCAGCAGTAGAGAGTAACAAGGAAAAGGGATGACGTGGCTTTTTAATACATTTTGCATATCTGGGAAGAAATAATTGCTTTGTGTACTACTTGGTGCTACCTCAGCTTACTGGAATTTCCCAGAAAATGAAAAGGGGATAGATTATCTTCCTGAGGTTATCTTTTGTTAGCAGTTACTACAATGTGTAGCGATAGTAGCTGCTTACTCCCAGTTGGAGGGGGTTTCTCAGGTGGCGAGTCCTTCCCGTCAGGGCTCTCACACGCCTGAAATTTCTGGCATGTGCTGTGCAGCCTTGCAGGTGAGGCCACCACGTCCTGTTTTCCAGTGGGTCACCAGCTCTCTCATGCCTGAGTGGGATCTGAAGGGTGCAGTGCCAGAGCAGGGGGGCTCTGCACAGCAGGTATGCCTGGCTCTGCTCCATGGTGGCCTTGTGCACAGCTTTGTGCTTTGCCAGACCCGGTCAAAGTGCAGTGATGATAAGATTGTGCCTGCTCCTTTTTTTTTTTCCTACCCAGTATCTTTTCTCTGCAGTGGCCAAGTCATTCCCACCATGGGCTGAGAGCTGGTGGATGCCAAGGCTCCACAGACACAGCCATCATGTGTAGAACATAAAGGGCATGAAGAGAAAAGGAATTAGGAACCTGGATCAGCGTGTCAGAGGATTTTATAATGTAGTCAGTAACTGTGGGTCTGTGCACAGAAAAGCACACAGCAAGGACCACACCTAGATGGCACTTATTGTCACAGTGCCTTGTGGCATCTGTGACAATGTTTGCTGCATGTCAAAATCCACAGTCACACAGTGTCTGCTGTGCTTTAGTTATTTAATACTACCTTTTTGCCTCTGTGCACTCAGTGCAGTTAGTCCACTGAAGGCTTCAGAAAGTATGGAGTGTGTACAGTACACACTTTTTTCTAGTAGTGTGCTTCAATTTTTTTATTTTTATTTGAATTGGACATTATTTTTCTGACTCTGGGTCATGCTGCAGATACAGGAGCAGGTCAAACTCGCACCTCTGGATGTCAGAACACTGAGATCCTGATGTGCAGACAGTGGCCATGTGGGGCATTTGCTGCTCTGGAGAAAAGGGCCAGAGCTGCTGCAGGGAGCAGTGAGGTCCTGCAAGAGTGGGAGCATCTGTGTCTGAACATGTTTGAAACCTTCCCCCTGCTAGTGAGTCAGAGGCTGTTTGAGTCCTGTAGCTCGAGCAGGGTGTCTGGCTCCTGCCCTGTTGAGTGAGGCCAGCAAACTCTCTATGAAAATTTTTCTCACTCATTCTGCAGAAGATATTCGAGTAACTCAGGAGGGTTTGTAAACTTCCTCCTCACCAGCCTACAGTTAGGGCAAACCTTTCCTGTATGTCTGGGACAATTGTGTTGATAAACTGTTTGGAAGTTTGTTCTCCTGCCCAAGATAAGGAGGAAAAAATGTTGTGTGACTTCTGTGTAGTAAAAAAAAACCAAAGCAAAACACCCAAATATCTGACCCAATGGGCAAGATGTTTTAGAATATTTCTTCATTTGGGGAGATGTCACATGGAATTTTCAACCCAAGATACCAATGCTTTTTGCAAGCAGGGAGTGGCTTGTGCTTCTGCTGGAGTATCTGCAGTCATAGTGAAATTCCGCATAGCCAAAGCAACATTAAAAACAAACCCCAACTTGGCTCTGGTACGGAAAATACGGAACAGCAGTTGCTGTGTGCAGGATGAAAGCTGATGTTTTGCCAACCTGAAGTGTAAAGCTGGTGCTGGAACTGGGGCCTGAAGAATGGGAACGTTTGCCAAAAGGAAATGGAAGCAGGGATGGAGGGTTTCGGGGAATGCATCAGCCTCGGCCATGCCAAAAAACATCTCCCCTGTGGACAGGTCTGATTACAGGAGTAACCACATTAGCCCAGGCAAAGTGCAGCTGGAGCCACCGCTGGCTTTTGCGTTTTCTAGCTGGGTTTAGGGCATCTCAGATGCAGGAATGAGGTAGTGCTGGGTTTGGCTCCACCAGCTGTGTTCCTACATCTTACAGAGACTCAAGGGCTGTGCAGGGATACGAGGGAAGACAAGGCACCAGCAGAAACAAAGCCCAGTTTCTTTGCTTGGTAGTGGGGAGGTCTGCCAAGGATGACCTCTTCCCTCCCTGGTCAGGAGGCTAGGAGGAAGCCACAATTTTTGAGCTGCTTTCAGTTTTTGGAGACACACACACTGTGCTTGCATGCAGGTTTGTCTTCAGTGGAGCTCATGAATGTCATGGTTTTAGTTTTCTTCCTTTCCCTTGGGTAAAATAACCTTCCTGTTCCATCCTCTCATCCCCTGTTGTTACTGAAGGATCTCTTTGCAACAGTGTTGAGCACATCAGAGAGCAGAAGCCCTGAAGGATGGGCAGTCAGTTGACAGCTGTGTGCAAAGGAGGAGGAGATATATATATATATATATGTGTAGATAAGATATATAATATGCTTTGGGAGCAAGTTCTTCAGTGCATTAGTGTTGCAGCTGCCCAGAGTCACGCTGAGATGCGACTGAGGAGCCTGCCCTGTCACCCCCCTTTGTCCTGTGTCCACTTTGCACTTCTCTTGGTTCAAGCAGAAATGCGTTCTGTCTCTGCTGCATGCTTTTAAAATTGTGTTTATTTCAGCATTCTTTTCCTTTGCAGTGGTACTGCCCCAGTGGTACCTGAGCAAAGGACAAACCCTGTGCCTGGGGGAAGGGTCTGTGTGGTTGTTCCAGCTCGTGCATCAGTAACAGCTGAACCCACGTCACCGCTTGCTGAACCCATTGAACTCTGGCAGCTCTGGGATGGTGCTGACCTGAGCCTTGGGTGGTTCTTGCCTGGCTTAGTGAGATCTGGAGACACTGGTGGAAAAAACCAGGTGAATCAGGGTAAACTGAAAAAGGTGGTGGCCTGAGATGGTGAGATGGGGAAGCACAGCAACGGGGCATCAGTATTCAAGTTCCTGCAGGCACAGTGCTTGCCAGTGGTGTTTCTCCTTGGGGTACCAGGATCCAGAAATTGTCTTGGAGGCCTGAGGGTCAGAACACTTCAGTTCTGCTCTGTTCCTGGCTTGCCATATGACATCAAGGAAATCACCTTGGTTTTCTTGCTCTTTCTCCCCTTCTTGCTTTTAATCATGTAGACTGTGAGCTGCTCAGGCCAGAGAATGTCACTGGGTGTATTTACTCAGGCCATGGATTCACAGGTGCCAGTCTCAGTGTAATAAATAATAATGATTTTACCAGGATCTTTTTTATATGAGTTGGTGAAAAACAAAGTGTTATTTAGACTTTACTTGAGTGAGAATCAGAAGAACTTACCTTATAATATTTCCCTCCATTTCTCTGGCCTGTGGCAAGGAATTTATGGGAAAATGAGCCTCGACCAAGGCAATTGCATTCAGAGAAGCAACTGAAGCACAGAAGTTGATACACTTCAGCATTTTGCACCGGGTATAATGAAATATGCAAAAAATGCTGTGACCTGAAAATATGGTGGAGAGCAAAAGTTTGCTGCTGCTGTTTCACAGCATATCTCTATTTTAGAGAGCAGCACATTAGTCTTTCTGTACAGAACTTTCAGAAGGTCAGGAAGAGTTTGATTACTGCAGCATGAGCAGTTTGAAGTCCCTGATTTAGAAAAGTTTCCATAATCTCATCCCAGCCCCAATCCTTTGGCTAGATTCGGACTTTCTAAAGACTTAGTCTTTTCAGGTAAGTTTCTTTTTTTTCTTTTTTTTCATATTGGTAAATGTTGCAGGCAGGAACATAGTTCCAAAAGCTTTCAGTGGATTCAACTGGTGATTTAAGTCCATCTCTGACTAGCAGGGAAAATTCTGTTAGCAGCAAGTTAACCTTAGGTATTTTTCAGAATACTGTGAAGTGATACCTGCTAATATTAAAAGCAGAATATGGGTGTGACCAACTTTTGGGATGCCATGCCCTCTTTGTTTGCATGAAGATAATGAGTTAAAGGTCAAAATACTAGCAGGTGATGCTGTAGAATGCATGGTGCACCTGGGCTTTGTAGGACAGGCCAACATGTGTGTTGGACATCGCCAGCAGCTCTTCCTGTTCCTTGTTACACAGAGTTTGAACAAAATGTTCTGCTGCAGTGGAGAAAACCTTTCCAGAGTCTGCTCTCAGTGTTGTTTTTATCTCTGCAGATTTGCATCTAGCAAGAGGCACCTCCATTTTACATAAACACTGTCAACATCAAGTGTAACACTAGCCCATGTCACCCGTCCCCGCAATGAGCTGAGGGGACCTTTGTGCGGGGACCTGACCTTTTCCCTCTTGCTGGAGCTGCTCTCGTTGCTCAGCAAGAAATAAACAATTGCTGGCACCCACAGCCCTCCAGGGCAGTGCCTGTTCCTGGAGGAGCTGCAGCCTGTCCCGTTCCTGCAGGAGCGGCATCCTGTCCCCTCCAGCCCTCCAGGGCAGTGCCTGTTCCTGGAGGAGCTGCAGCCTGTCCCGTTCCTGCAGGAGCTGCAGCCTGTCCCGTTCCTGCAGGAGCTGCAGCCTGTCCCGTTCCTGCAGGAGCTGCAGCCTGTCCCGTTCCTGCAGGGAGCTCCATCCTGTCCCATCCTGCAGGAGCTGCAGCCTGTCCCGTTCCTGCAGGAGCTGCAGCCTGTCCCGTTCCTGCAGGAGCTGCAGCCTGTCCCGTTCCTGCAGGAGCTGCAGCCTGTCCCGTTCCTGCAGGAGAACCATCCTGTCCCATCCTGCAGGAGAACCATCCTGTCCCGTTCCTGCAGGAGAACCATCCTGTCCCGTTCCTGCAGGAGCCTCCCTGCTAAAGACTCAACTGATCCTTTGCAGGCTGCATATGGTAAAGGGGGAAGAGAGCTAGAATTTAGCAGGCTCTTCAGCATTAGGGATGGCCATTAATTTTCTTTATGTAATGAAATAGTATTTGCTGATGGGAAGACAGGTTCCCGAGAGTACAGAATGTTCTCTGGCTGGCAGTGGCAAAGCAAGGATGAAATTTTGTCATCAAAAAGGCTAACTTCATTTTTCCCTTTTTGGATCAGGTATGGTCACTGCTTTAAGATGTTCCCAACATGAAAGGTCTTGCTAGGGCTGAACAAGGCAAATGTTCCATGCTGGCTGATTTTGTGCATTAGAGTCCATTTTTCTTAGCTGTTGACTACATCAGTATTATCATTCTTGTCCAAGAAAGTGGTGTATGAGCAAGGGCTACAAGATGAGGCTATTATAGGATAGAAAAAGAGACGAAGACCTTACTTAAAAAAAGCTGAAAGTTTCCTAGGCTCTCTTCAACTTTCTGTTCACAGCAGTGTTCAAAAGCTTTTGAGCACTGATGGTAAAAATGACTGCTTATAGATTTTTGTCACATTTCCTAGCTTAATAACTCTAGAAAAGTGATTTCTCATACATGGACTTCAGTTCTTTCCTCCTGTAAAAGAGGATTGAGACTTAGGTCTTGGAGTTTCTGCAAGACTTAATTAATTAGAGTGATTTGGGAATGAAGGATGCCCTGTCAGTGTCACTTATTCTCCTCATTCTGCTTCTTCTGAGTACTTAATAAATTCAGTGGTTTTGCATTTAAAGTCAGCATGGCAAGATTTTGGAGTGACACTGGCTGAATGGCTCTGGCTGGTCAGTAACTAGAAGGGTCAAATTCCAAGTTGGCATATCTTATTTTCACTCACATAAATTTTCACAGGAGCTGCTGCTTTTAGTGAAATCCCCCTACAAACTGGATTCCTATCCTGGTATTTTTCTTGTTCAGGCTATTAATGATAAATGTTGTGTGAATTTTTTCAGCAACTTGAAGGCATCTTTTACACCTACATCCAGGGGGAGTGAACTCCTGGACTGACATTCTTGTTCTCCATGTGGGTCTTTACCAGGCAGCTTTGTTTTTCAGCTTGTGAGTGATTGTTGCTCCCTGCTCTGGAGCCAGCACAGGTAGAATGGAGCAGATGGCTCAGTGTTGCCTAAGTGCTTGCTGAGACACAGCTAATTGCTTCTGTAACCCACTGATAGGTTTCAGGCTTTAATTGAGGCTTTCAGCAAGGCGCTCAACAGTGAAAAGCGTTCTGCTGAGAAAAACAGCGCTGTAACCATGGCCAAAGGTTCAGGACAGCAGAGTTCAACCCTCTTGGGGATGGCTCCTCTATTTATTTATTTATTTTCTGCTGCTTTCCCACCATCATTCAAGACTCCTGTAGTGCTGTTCGCAGGCTGCAGCTCAGTCTGTCAGTGCCACTCAATCCTTTGTGCTGGAAACGTGAAGCACACACTGATAAACTTGGATTCTGTGCTTGCATCAGGCTTGGTGTGTCTGCAAAGGTGGCTGTCCCCTGATGCTCCCTCTGAGTCCCTGCCTGCCCTGAGCAGGAGCTTTGGTTGGTCCTCCCTGCATGGCAGTGGGTAAAGCTCCTGCTGTCTTCCCTCTGATGTACATCAGCATCATCAGAATTCTGACTTTTAATGGACATCTCTAAAAGGGAAAGAAAAACTCCCTTCCTCCTCCCTCACTCCAAGCAAGACTGGGTTTGACAGCAAAAGAAGGATATTTGTGGTGGAGTTGTCTGAGCAGCGTCCTGTTGGGCAAGAGTTCCCTTCAGCAGCTTCCCCTTAGGCTGGAGGAGCTGCTCTGAAGTGAGTTGTAACTCACCCAAAAGGGGCAGCCCAGAGAGGCAGGGATGCGATAACCCAGTGGTCTAACTCTCATCCTCCCCCTGTCCCCACATTTTGTCAGCTTCTAATTCTGCTTTGACTTCTTCACAGTACAGGGCCAGGAATAAGTTTCAGCACTGGAAATTGTATCTCTTGAGCCAGCTTGGTTTAGTGTCCTCAGTTAATCAGAAAGGAGTTGTTTCCAGTTTAAAAATTGTCTAATTGACTTTAAATTTAGTGCTGGAGTGGGTCTAACAGAAGGACCCTAAATAATGGCACTACATGAATAAGAGAAGTTAAATTCTATGGTTGAAGTTTCCTAAAGAGTCCAAGAAATCTGTGATCTAGAAGTAGTGCTGGTAGCTTAAAATCACTGTTGGATTCACTCTGTCTCAAGGAGCTCAGAAGAACAAAGATTTTTGTGCAGTTTTGAAATCCCAGCCACATTTGATAATGTCTGCAGCATGTTTTTATGTTCCTTTAGCTTTTCAGTGGCTTAAAATGCACTGGAAGTGTGAACTAGACTGCCAATGCGCTTTTGTACTTGGCATGAATTTAATTAAAAAGATAATTGGATTGCTTTATCAGCCTTGACATGTCAGCCTAGTGCCACTCTCCTCTCCCCCCTCTAACAGTGCTGACAAACCCAGTGCATATGAAATCTGTATTTTTCTGCATTGTTCTCTTCTCCTGTGTTTCAGGTGGGGGTTCAGAGGTGCCTGTTTGCTGCAGAGCAGTAGATCTGCTCCAGGGTGGGAAGGAAGTGGCTGATAAGCAGGGAGCCAGCATGCTCAGATGGTTCCTGCTGGGGCTGCCCTGGGCCAGCATGGGGGAAATGCCAGGAACCACAAAGCTCCAAAGCCAAACAAAGCCCACGGGCCCTGTGCAGAGTGTTGCACTCATGTGGAGCCCAAAACGTGCAGCTGGAATCTGCAAAGCTGCACAAAATGGGCAGTTTATGTGATTTTCATGGAAATGCTGCTGAGGAATGTAAGATCCATTTTTAGTGCAAAACTCTGATGATTTCATGTAAACATAAGTGCTCAGCCAGTGCTGTTAAATAAACCTGAGCATGTGTCCAGACTTTTCAACATCCCTTTTTGCAGAGGACCAGGCTCCTGCAGAGAGGGGAGTGGAATGGAATGTGAACTAAACACAAGTGGGGTCCTGGCAGTTGCTGTCCCTCAGTGCAGAGCTCCTTCCCTTCCTCTGGCACTGCCTCCACGCTCTTCTGCAGCCCCTCCTGACTCTCATGTGCCCTTTATGTTGTTTTCAGGTGTGATGTTTGAACACTCATCATCATTTCCTTGAACTTGTAGAGTGTCACCGAGCCACCTCTGGGAATTTGGGTGGGTGGGTTTTCTCTAAAGATTGCTTTTCATAATATAAAGCAGCCTCTGTTCCATAGTTTGTGGTCATGTGGCTGCTGAGGAGTAAGAGTTGTCCTCTGCTTATCCAGCTGGTCTGTGGATGGGGCAGTTGATGAAATAACTTGGACGTGGTCAGGGGCATGCAGGGAGCTGGGGCAGATGGGGTTAGGCAACCAGGCATGCTGTTCTTGAGAGTGGAAATGCTGTTGTGTGCAAGATTTGGAGACTTATAAGTTGGCTTCTCTTGCAGCTGGAGGGTGACATCATGGCTTTTTCAGGCTCCTTCAAGACCAAAGATGGTGTATGAGATTTTTCTTTTCCTTTGGTAAAATTGAAATGAATTCTGGATATGAATTCACATTCAGAATAAAGGATCTATAAGAGTGATGTTTTGATGGCCTCCCTCTCTCTCCCTTTGCTTAATGAGTCTCTTAAAAAGAACTTAAGCTTTAGAAACAATTCAATAGCAAGTATGTGTTGTTAGCCTGAGGAAGGTGTTTGAGAGGAGATGCTGAAAAGAAAGATGCTCTGGAGTTAAAAAACTCATTTTGAAATGAAAAGAATCATGGTTTCTCATTGCTTCCACAGAAGAAACTGGTTTAAACATAAAAGGTTTTCTTGTCCATTTACAAGTACAGTGTTTCAGCCATCAAAAAGCAAAACTCAACGTACAAAGCACCCCCCTTGGGCAGTTGGAAGCACAGCTGCATTCATGGGGTTTATGGTGGTGTCAGTGTGGCCCTTTGACGTGTCTTGCAGAAGAAGATTTACAAGTACAAGAAGGTGCTGAGCAACCCCAGCCGCTGGGAGGTGGTGCTGAAGGAGATCCGGACGCTGGTGGACATGGCCCTGACGTCCCCGCTGCAGGACGACTCCATCCACCAGGCACCCCTGGAGATTGTCTCCAAGCTGCTCTCAGAGGTACCTCAGCAGGGCTCCTGTTGCTCTCAGATGAGAGACAAACAGTTAAAAGTTTGGGGGTGGGTTTTATTTTAACTTGGGCTGTCAAAGTTCTGCCTGCAAGTTTGCTCGTGACTTCTGCTCACTTGAGTGGAGTTTGCACTTGCTGGGGAGAAGGAAAATTTGACCCATCTTACGTTGATTTCTGGAAACAAAACAAGCCCCATTTATCGTGTGTTTGTTGGTTTGGCTTTTTTGGTTGGTTGGTTTTTTGTTTCTTTGGTTTTTTAATTATCTACGGTAAATGTACCTGGGTTTAACTCATGTCCTAAGTCAGTGGTAAAGCTCCCTTTGACTTCTATTCCATTGGCTTTGCTTCCATGACCAGTAATTTTTGTATCAATATATATACACACACCAACAAATTAATTGTGTAGCTATTTTATTTTTATTAATTCTGATGAAGAAAAGTGTATTTCTTCAGAGTTATCTATCTTCCTGCTATAACATCTGTTTCAAATATTTAACTTTTCATGGACAGAAATTGTAATGCCAAGCAGGCTTTTCTTGTCTTAGTTCTATGTGATAGCAGAAGGATTTGATATAAGAAAAAAAATCCACTGTTGTTTTTTCTTGCAGTAGTCAAAAATCTTAGCAAGTCACAGCTTTGTAACCTCTGGATGGATCATGCTGCTGAAAAAGCACAGAGCAAACTCTTCTGCATAGGTGGTAGCATAGGTGACTTCCAGTCAATTTATTGGCTTTTCCTGGTGCTGTGTTTAAAGAAAGAATTTTGGGAAAACTGGCCACAAAATAACGCATCGTAACAATCCTTTTAATAATTTTTGTAAAGACATAGAGCTTGTCCTAAGAAAGCATTTTAAAGAAATGTATTGCTGGCTTTACTTTCTCAACTGACTGAGACCTCTGGCATGCTGGTGTTTGTGTGCTGAGCTGAAGGAGGAATGAGGGCTTGCTCCAGTCCTCACAGCAGGCACTGTACCACCTCCTTTAGGAGAATGATTTTAATGCCATGGTTTTTATTCAGGAAATAAGCAATTGAGTCTTGAGCCTTTCTTCTTGCGTCTGGTGGTAGCTGAGGACTCTGTGTGCTGATGTACCAGCTCAAGGGTGCTCTTGGCTCACTCTTCTTTCTTCTATTCAACTCTTTCAGAACAACAACTTAACCACTCAAGACCATGAGAGCATTATTGTGGTGAGTACCTTTCTGTCAAAAGCTGAGGACAAATCTATATTGTTTGATAACAGTTCTCTTAGTGCCTGTCTCTGCCCCAGTGAAGTAGGGCAAATGTGAAAGCCTTTCCACCAATGCTGCTGAGCTTAGGCAGGAATGAAAACCATTTGTCTATTTTTTGTGTGGCTTTGCCATTTCTCTATTCTTGTTTCATAGATGAATGACAATAAAGCTTTCTCATCAGCCTGTGTGAGAGAGCACAGCAGGCTGAGTGTTAACAGTCTCTCCAAATGGCCTCCTTAGGAGGCTACACAGCAATACCCATATCTGTATATGTACTTTAAATAGTCCAACCCCATCATTTCCAGATGTGCCCTATAAAACCCTTAGGCTGAGTAGTTTCCTGAGGGGCTAATGCTACCATATACAGAATGTCTCCATTGCTCAGGGTATGTGAGCAAGGGATTGCTCTTGTAAGTGTCATTCCAGTTTAACTCCCTGCTAACTTATTTGCAAAAATATCCTCTTCAACTTTTTTTCTTTTTTGTAGGTCACATTCATTTAGCCATAGAAATAAGTGAATCAAATGGCAGCTCTGTTGCTTGTGAAACAAAGTATCAGAGAGGTGGAACTTGGTTCCTCATCACTGTGATTTAATTTAATTTTCTGGCAATTTCCAGGAGACTTTCACAGTAATCTAATCTAGAGCCTCACCACCATCTGATTGTATCACATCTCTGTGACTCTTTCTGCAAAATGACAAGGTGGCAGGTAGCTGCTAGTAGGTGTTAATTGTGTTTAACTGCTGTTTAAGGTACCCTCTTAGCTGGAATCAACCACTGAGATAAATCTCTGAAGTAGCATTTACTTTTCTTTGCCATAACTTTCATTTAATTCTAGTGCCAAGGGTAGTTCAGGCACCCAGTTACAACTAGGGGAATGATTTTGAAATAAAATATGAGAGGTGGCCCTGCTGTGATCAGGGAAGGTGAACCAGGTGGCCTCCAAAGGTCCTTTCAGCTCTGTTATTGCTCTGTTCTGGATGATGGCTTCTTCAGTCCAGGTCCTGCCCTCGTGTAGGTTGTGCCCAAGCCATTAAGGAGCTGGCAGTTCCTGGGCGTTCAGAGCTCACTGCCATTACCCAGATAACCTGGGCTATTCCTGGAAAGAATTGCTAATAGTGTGTGTTTATGTAGCGTGTGGAAAGTACACAGTGCTTGGCCATGCAGATGGGACCAGCTTTCCTTGTCTGGATGGTGCTGGGGCAGATCAATATCCCAGTATCCCAACCAGTCCCCTCCTGCTCAGGATGGGACACACGTGCTGCCATGGCTGGGCAACGTGGCACAGCACAGGGTGGCACAGCACAGGGTGGCTGCTTCTGGCCATAAACTTGTGAGGAAAACCCAGGAAAGGTGCTGTCAGGCTGTCAGTCTGCCACACTGACCACAGAGGCAGAGCCACGACCTGTCACTGTCTCTGTTGTTGATATCCTGAAGCAAACAATCCCAAACATGGGTTCAGGAAAGATCTTGGGCTCAGGTGTTGGATGGGGAGCAAGGATCTTCTGTATGGGGTTGTGTTCTCCTTCAGTCCCCTGTGGCTGGGCCACCACCAGAGGAGGAGTGACCAGTTGCAGAAGGATGGCCCATGATAATGAGTATCATCGTTCTGACATGTAACCAAACAGAGCTTTGCAGTTTGCTTGGGTTTCCTTGTTGAAATTCACACTGATCTTGACCTCTGTGTAAACACAGCTGCTGCCAGCAGATTCACAGGGCTGAGTAAGGAGATGAGAGGAAGAGCAGAAACCAAAGCAAAGCCTTAGTAAAACCCCAGGTGCCATGCAGATAAAATATCTGGTGTTCAGTTGCTTAATACACAATGTCCTGGCTGCTGTGTTTAGTGTTTTACATGGAAATGGGTACTGGGAATCCCTGTAACTGAAGAGTGGAAAGGCCTGAAGGCACCACCACGTAGAATATATTATTCTGGCACCATTTCAAGTTTACAAAGGAAGCAAGAACAGCATAAGTTCATTTACCCCCTCAGTGACAGGTATGACCTCCAATGTGTTTACCCGGCATAAGCACATTGGTTTGTGCAGCAGCAAAGGAATGGTTGATCTCAGCTTTTACAAAGTTAGATGCTTGATTTTGATAAATAGGGTCTTCCCAGGTAAGAGCAGTGCTAGGTTGCTTTTAGTGAGCTCTTTCTCACAAAAAAAGAGCTTGAACTCGTTTGCAAAGGATATGTGTGTGTGGTGGTGTTCAGTTTTTTCTTTTAGGGAGATGTTCTGGCTGAAGCTATGAGCTGGATTCATCTTTGCTTTATTACATCCTAAAGCAAAAAGTTCTGCTCCTGTTTCCATTTAAACCATTATAAATAGTGCACTCCTTTGCCTGTTTTACATATTTACACTGATGTAGTTAAAAGCAGAGTTTTCCTGAGGATTCATAGCAGAGGTGTGCTTGAGCTTACTTGTAAAATAAACACATGGCCCACCTCTAATTTCTCTTTTGATGCTTTTGTCCTTTTCTAAAAGTGAGATTTTATGCCCCCAAGAAAAATACTTCACTGCAGTATGCTTTCTCCAGTTGCTGCCTTGAAATTCAATTTTTCTCCTTTTTCTCCCTTTCTTTTTAAAGGCAATTGCACCTTTGCTGGAAAACAACCATCCTCCTCCTGACCTCTGTGAATTCTTCTGCAAGGTATCCGAACAGCTTTGCTTTCTGAAATCTCATAGCTGTATATGACTGTAGTTCTTTGAGTGGGGGGTTGTTTTTTTTCCTGTAACTTCTTACCTCCTGCCCAGATTGAGTTTTTGGTCAGCAAGCAATGATACTGGAATGGTGAACAGCACCATTGTGATAAATACCATCATATGCTTAGTATATCGGAGTGTTTTGTCCTGATACTGTGTGAGAGTTAAAATTTTGAGACTCCCACACCTCAGTCTGGGTACAAGAGGTGTCCTCCTGCATGCTGTGCTTAGCTAATGCAGAAATCACTGCAGCCACTGTGGTCAGGTGTCCCATCAGCCCTTATGGATAATGGCAGTGGGAAGATTATAAGGACTCATCCTCTTCTCTGGTAAATCCATGCTTGTGCTGCATTTTGTATCCTTTATCCATAAATTTCAGAGTAGTTTGGATTGCAGACCTTGTGGATTTAAAAATACTGCTGTTCCTCAAGGCCTGTTTGTGCTTCAGTTTCGAGTCTGCTTAAATTTGCTTGCTGATGACTGGGTATGGATTTGTCAAGCACTCTGGATGCTGCTTGTAATTCCCATCCAGAGTTATTAATCAGCTGCTTCTTCCTACAGAAACTGAGTCTTGCATTTTTATAAGCACTCTTAGATCAGCAGTAGCCATTTTTATTCCTGATTTGGGATTTTTTGATCTTTTGATCTTTGGGCACCCAATTATCTGTAAATGTGTGCAATGGGATGTGTGTAGTTGAAGGAAGGCAAACAGGTTATGGACTTCCCAGAACAGAAGTGGACAGGGTAATGAAGAGAATTTATCTTCAAAATCGACCCTGTATTGAGCAGGGGGTTGGACCAGATGACTTTCAGAGATCTTTCTCAACCTAAATTACTCTGTCTGATATATTATGATTATATATTTCATCCTGTGATGGGAGAGTGGGTTGTTGGTACCTCCCAAGATCCACCACAGGTTTTTAGGCTGGATCCCAGAGAAAGGAGGTTTTTGCATTACAGTGCCTGTGTGATCATATCTTCCTATCCCCAGCCTCTTTCCTTTTAAAACTGTTGGCAGTAAGACCCCAAAATGGTACCTTGCAGTGACTTTTGGGAAGAATGGGGGACAGGGAAGGGAATTTGCAGTTTGTGAGCTCCCATGGGAATCTTCTACTGGACGCCAGCAAATCCATAGGAACGAGCAGTGTCACGAGTGCCTTAATCTCAGGAAAGATTAATTTAGCCCCTGAATCTTGTTAATCTTGGGGTTATCCATGCGTGGGGTGTGGAGCCAGGGGATGCCCATCTCCAGGATTCCTGCAGCTCACAACGTGACCTGTTGCTCCTTGCAGCACTGCCGAGAGCGCCCGCGGTCCATGGTGGTGATCGAGGTGTTCACCCCGGTGGTGCAGAGGATCCTCAAACACAACATGGTGAGTGCTCAAGGGGGCTCCAGCAGTTTGGGGAGGTTTTACTGCCACAACTTCTGTGATCCTCTGCCTGTGATGCCTGTTGTATCTAAATCTGCCCCGCCACCCAAAGTGTGAATGCTGCGTGTAATTGTGTGTTACTTCATCAGTGCAGAACTAATCAGCTTTCAGTGGGATCCTCAAAAGCATCTAAGCAAAGCCGTGCTTTGAGGGATGTTTCTTTTGGCAGCATATGCAGCTCCAGCTCTTTCCCACCTGGCCCTTGCTTGGCTCCTTATTTACTCCCTGCATGCCATCCTTGCAGTTAAAACAGTTTGAAAATCAAATAAATAACAAAGGCAGAAAATGGGGACTTTGTTCATTTTGAACTGGGCCCTCAACACTTTTTCTGTAAGACACCACCAGTCCTCTTGCTTTCCTTTTTTCCTTAGACCATGTCCAGTGAGTTCTTACCTCAGCTTTCTGAATATCCTTATGCTTTTCTACTGCTATACTTACTTCTCATTACAGGATTTAGGTACTCTGTCATTTTATGGCTGTTCTTACCCAGACTTTCTTCTCATTGCTGATCAATTCCTTGTCAGTATTTGAAATAAGTGCCCTGCTTTGCTTTCCACCCTGTAGACCAGATGCCCCTCTCCCAAACTCTGAAATGTTCTTGCATCATCCATATTCCTTTCCTAATAGAGGTCTGGGGTATTTACCAGCTCTCCAGCTTTTGTGGCATATTAAGTTTCCTGCCAATGTTTTTAAGTTACATGAAGAAGTCTTACTTCACAATGCAGTGGCAAAGAATAACAAATAAATAAAATATTTAAGACAGTTGATTTGGCTGTGATCTCAAGGATGAACCTCTGTAACTTCATAATCAACTTCTTTTCACTAGCATATAATTTTAGAGACCATCTTTTGTCATGCTGTGATTAGCATGAACCCAGTAGAAAACAGGTCGTATTTCTTATTTTTCCAATAATATTATTTAACTCCCTAAGTTTACAGAACTAGGTAAAAAGCCCAAGATGGCAAAAAGGTCATATTCCTGGCTCTGTGCCAGCACTATGCAGACATGTAAACATTTTTGAATATTCTGTAGTGTTCAGTGAAATATTCTGTAAATGTTATTCTTGGATTCCAGACTGATTTTTTTTAAAGCATCCAGAGCTCTTGAGGGGTCTCAAATAAAATCTAAATGCATAGTGTAATGCTTGTATTTGGTTAGCTTCAGAGAATTGGGTATATTTACCATACTTAACATTTGCAGATTGAAAATCAACATGTCTGTACCGCAGTGTGTAGTTGGAGAATTTATGGTGTCAGGTATTAATTGGAGTGGATTTGGGCACTTTACCACCCTCTGGAGACTTCTGTACTGAATAGTGCTTTAGAGAATGTGTGTGTGTGTGTGTGTGTGTGTGTGCACATAAATAAAGTTACTCTTTAGGGGGACACTAAACTTCATCCCCTCAGGAGGCCCCGTGCAGTCCCTGGGGCAGGAGACTGAGCTGGCTCTTCCCACCTTTGCCTCCAGTTTGTTCTGTGGCCTTTGAAAAT
>NW_005054503.1:847298-885221 GCF_000277835.1 Geospiza fortis | reverse complement strand
ATTCATCTCTGATTTCAACATCTCGAACTAGGATAGGTTTTTGTCTTGGTGATAATACTCGTTACAGGACTGGAGCATGTTGTGTGCTGAGTTGTTTGAGGAGTGCTCAGCAACCTCCCAAACCTTTGGATTTTAGCTGTTTATAGACTTAGCCCAAATGTTTGAATATAAACCCTTCTTTCTTTTTTTCTTTTTATTTTTTCGAGCAAACAGTATTGGTGGTGTTTATTGTTCTATGCTTGGTATGTGATAGGGCATTATATTAAATTTAGAGAGATATTTTATTTTACAGAGGTCAGCAATGACATCCTCTTTATGATCTCTTGGACTTTGATTCCAATTTCAGTTAGGACACCTAGACAGACTGAAAACCTTCATAAACCTTCATTGCAATTGCAAAAGTTGTCTTGCAAGGCATGTTCATGAAATTAATCAAATGTTCTATGAAGCACACATGGTCTCCTGCCCTTGGTTCAAGTTGCCAGAAGGAGCTGTTAAAAGTTTAATGATGCTAATTGTAATGATGTGGAATTGCCCACAGTCCCTTTGCTGGCTGAAGTTACCAGGCAGCCATTCAGTACCAGCAGTGACATTTAGGGCTTGAAGGAAACATTGTGCAGCCTAAGCTTGTTTTCAAGTTTTTGGTCATGTTCTCTGGCTGTAAAACTTACCAGGTGTTAATGCAGGTTGTGCTACAGGAGTGCCTGAAACCAAAATGAGTTAACAGAAGGTTTCAGTGCTCTGGGAGTTTATCATCCCTTTTACAGACCACCACTAGTTCATTACCATTTGTGGCATTTCTTTAACATTTCAGCTGCCATGTATTTTTTCCAGGCTGACTTCCACAGGCAGCTGCTGGAGGAATAGCTGGGAGTGCTTGTTTGTCCTCAGCGGACCTTGTTCCCCACTTGGAAATTCAGCTCTGTAGTTCTGCAACACCTGTGTAATAAGGTTACACCTGTGTAAATGTGAGGAAATGTGCTGTGGAATAACACTCAGACAGCAGAATTTACTCCTTTCACATCTAAAAATAGCAGGTGATGTGATGTGAGGAGATGCAGGATTTCAGTTAGCAGGTGCCTCTCTGACTGCAGGATTTAAAGAAAGTGACTCTTGAGCTCACCTGTCAAATTCACAGCATAACTGGAGTAAAATCCATGGAGAGAAAACTGATCTCTGGTTTTATACTTGATTGCATATTGATAGCATGTCAAAATGATTTTCTCGAAAACCAGAATAGATACTCATGCCAGACATGGAAGTATAATATTTTTGGGGTTTTATTTCTAAAAAATCTGCAGTTAAGAGTGGAAGCAAACGCGCCAAACAAAAAAATGTATTTCAAAATCAAAATATTAAGTGAAAGGTGCAAAACAGATATAAGTATAGGTGAAATTTTTTGGTTTTTAGTTTTATTGTACAGAGCTTTGTTTTCAAAGTGGGTATAAAGGAAAGAAGAGATTGGAAATGCTGTCATTATTAGTGGGGAGAACATTACTTCAGTGTGCAGAGATGCTCTTCTCTTGAAGCTTGTCAGCATAATAGCAGTGTGAATTCAGTTGTTTTAGCTGGCTTCTTTTGAAAACCCACAGTTTGGATGTACATTCACCATCTTCACCGAGTCTCTCCTTCTTGGACAGGATTTTGGGAAGTGCCCTCGGTTGCGGCTCTTTACTCAGGAGTACATTCTGTCTTTGAATGAGCTGAATGCTGGAATGGAGGTGGTGAAGAAGTTTATTCACAGGTTGGTTACATTTCATTTATGGTGTATTTCCAATCCTGTGTCCATGCTTTGGTGTGTTACTTCTCCCAACCCTGCTTTACTGGCTGTTAACAGGAGCTGGTGCTCTTTGGTACTGGCAAGCAGCAAATAAAAACAAATTAATCAAGTCCCTCAGGCAGTGTTGCTGAAGTCTCTTTTTCAAAATGCTAGTTCTCAGATAGGTCTGGGGTTTTCTGCCTAATTCCTCACTGCAAGCTAATAGACTTTGCTGTGTGTACATTCTTCATATGCATTTAGACTCAAAGGCTCTGCAGAATGATTCAGATTAACTTTCAAGCTCATCATGCTCACTTAAGTGTGAGATTTTGGGAGGACTTTAGGGATACCATATCAATTAAATTGATGATTCAGTTTACCCTTGTTCCTAAGTAAAGCCATTGGATTTAGAGGGTTAAAATATCTCTCTGTTATGGCCCTTCTGAAGATCTCCCAAGGATGCCTATCCAGGTCTGTCACCTCATTCTGCCTGACTGGTTTTGCCCACAGAAACCTTCCTCACAATGAGATCATCTTGTTTTTTGTTTTCCAGCATGCATGGTCCAACAGGACAATGCCCACATCCCAGGGTCCTGCCAAATCTTGTAGCTGTCTGCTTAGCTGCCATTTATTCCTGTTACGAGGAATTCATCAACAGGTCAGTGTGAATCCCCAGCTGACCACGTGTTCATCACAAACAGGATCAGCGTGAGATGGGTGTGCTGGAAAACCTGAGAGAAGCTGAACCTTCTTTCCCTGGTACTCACCAAGGGAGTGAAGAAGGGCAGGGGTGAGACCTTGACGAAGGGGATGTGTGTAAATCCCTGTGTATCTGCAGCTTTGAACTCGAGCTGGTTTCACAACTCCGTCTCCGTTATTGTGGAAAATCTGATTCCTCACACGCCGCAGTTCTTGACACACGAGCCAGTTTCCAGTAGACACTGAGGGTTCCCCTCTGCTAGGTTTCCTGTTTGTTTATGCCTATCTGACTTTCCTCATGGTAGAGCACGGACAGGGGCTGCTCAGTGTCCAACACAAATTCCAGACACGAGGGCTGCAGACAAATGTCTGGGCATGTACTATAGCCAGATACATACTTGGGCATGGATTCTGTTACAGCTTTGCACAACTTGGACAGGAAAGTTCACCTTTAGACTAAACTGGTCTGTCAATTAGAGTAATGAAAAGCTCAAGTCTTTGTCAAATAGGGGCTGCAGAACAGTCTTATTGGAGCCTTTTAATGTTTTTAATTGATTTCAGTAATCCGATTGCACAGAGGAAAGTCATCTGCTGGGCTGGGGTGAAATGTAGTGGGAAATTGCAAAAAATTGTGGCTTCTCAGTGTTGCACTCTCTCTCCTGCTCCCTGCTGGTATGTCTGTCTACTGAAATGATTTGTTTCTTTCTGAAATTCAGTCGGGACAACTCGCCAAGCCTGAAGGAAATTCGGAACGGCTGCCAGCAGCAGTGCGACCGAAAGCCCAACCTCCCCCTCCGCCTTCTCCACACGAGCCCTGACCTGGTCTCTCAGGAGGCCACCTTGACTGAATCCCGCCTCAAACCAGTCATTGTCACTTCCAACGAGATCCACGTGGAGGTGGAGCGCAACAACACGGCCAACCAGAAGATGACGGCCGGCGTTGGCAACGACAGCGAGCCCAACCTCATCGACTGCCTGATGGTCAGCCCCACCTGCAGCACCATCAGCATCGAGCTGAGCCCCCAGGCTGACAGGATCCTGGGCTGCTACGTGGAGATCCTCAAGATGCTGTGAGTGACTGTTCTGAACAGCTTTTAGAACAATGTCATCCTAACAATGCTGGGGGAGAGCTTTTCCCACAGGCCTGTTGTCTTCAACATCTGTGGCGAGCCAGCACGTGGTTATAAATCTTAACTCCAGCTCTGGAGAGTCCAGCCTTTGAAAGAGGCATCTGGCACTGCCAAGATGTTCTAAAAATAGCAGTAGGAAGATGAAAATGGAAAGCTTATTTGTACATTGAGCCTCAGGCATTTTACAGAAGACGGGATGTTGGTGCCAGTGGTTTCTGTTTTTGTTCTTGCCCACCAAAAATAAATAAAAAAACCCATTTGTTTCCTCCAGGGCTCTTGGGATTGCCTGAGACAGAGCTAGAAAAGGCAGGTCTGTGATAGGTTCAGTGCTTGTGCAGTCATAGGCAGTGTCTTTGTTTTTCACTTAAAAATTCTCCCTTCTTGTGCTTGTAGAAGTTTTATGACTTATCCAGATTTGCTTGTATTAGAGTGGAGTCTCTGTCCAGTTGCTTTGGTACAGTGGACCTATATTAGGCCCCAGGTGTTCAAATAGGCTTTGCCACAAAATGGTGGCAAGGCAGTTCCTGGCAGGCAAATCTCCTGAATATCTTAAATAGGAATATAAAGGAAAATGTTCTTCAGGAAAAGATTGGTTTTCTCTGGATGAGTGAATGAAAAGGAGTAACAGAAAAGGTGGACTGCAGAATGGGAGCTTCTAATAGAAGTGCAGTAAAACAACTTTGTTGATTTTGACAGCTAGCTCTGATACTGAGTTGCAGTATGTTTTGTGGCAAACCATTTAACTTCTACATTAATTATTTTTAAGCAGTGTAAGGCCTAATGAAGTCATAGTTGAACTTTCTAGAATCCAAGACATGGGTGAAATCTGGACTCTGCTATAAACCATGAGCATGTGCCTACACTGCAGACAAATGCTCATCTGGGGGTACACTCCCAAGGAATAAAATGAACTCAAACTGCTGTGGTGGAGGATTTTGTGAAGGTTTTTGTCCCACATTTTCATTTTTTTTCAAAATACATGGTACAAATTTGCAGCATCACTCTTGCACTCACTACACAGCTGACTTGGAATTACTTAAGTACTTATTCAAAACTGAGGACAGGACAAGTGAATACCAGATACTGTTCCCATTAGACTCTTGAGCAGGAAGTTGCTGTGAAGGCTAATTTTGTATGTTTTTTTTTCCCTGTGGCCTAGGTTCTTCTGCCTTTAAAAACGATTGCATTAAAAAAAGCACAGCACCTGAGTTTGCTTCATCTGGGGGCTTTTGAGTCTGCACTCACCCAGGTGCTCCATTAAACACGTCGTGTATTTATTCCTGTCCCCTTGACTCTCCCTGTTTTCCATAAACACTGAGCACTCTCCCAGTCCTGATGCTGGTTTGGATGCTGACTCACTAAGCATTGACGGTTTTGGTTTCATCATGCAGCTGACACACACTTATAAACAAATTCACAAATGGGCATGTTCTTCCTCACAGTCTCTCCACTTTTAAACATTTGATATGCCAGGTCCCAATTCCCATTGAATTTGCTACGCAAATAACTAGTTTCACTCCATACCTTAAAATAATCTATTTTTTGGATGCATTTCCTATCTTTTTTAAAAATCAAGTTGTTCAACAGCAGCAATGAAGATGGGAATGTGTTACTATTAGAGGTGTTGTAGGTGTGGGGCAGCTTTGGGCCCTTTTTCTGCTTGTACAGCAAGGATTCTGAGAGGTGAAACCCACAAAATGTGCACAGTGAGGGACCAGTGATAACACAAAACTGGTGCAGCTCTCCTCATAGTGCCCTGCCAGAGCCCACACCCTGCTGTGAGAATATAGGGCAGCTCCTAAGGCAGAGCTCTGGCTGTAGCTCCACTCATTGGAGTTCCCTTCCATTCCTGTTCATCCTTTGATTTTTTGGGTGCCTGGAAGCAGTAATGCAGAATCTGCTTGCTCCTCATTCACTGCTTGCTCCTCCCAGTCACTGGCTCACTGGGAGGTCTCAGATAAGTCACTTTTGAGTGCTTCATTTTCCTTATTTGTAAAATACAGGTAAGGATTTTCAATGTTGTTTTTTTTTAATGCTGAAACCAGTGATGGAAAAGCATTTTAGAAGGACTTGTAGTTATTACCCAAAATAGAAGATAATGCTGTTGTGGTGCTGATTACTTTACATGCTCTAACTCTTCCTGAACAAAGGGTTTCTGTTGCATGAAATACTATTACTGTACTTTGAAAATCTGAGAATATGATGAAAGAGAGTTGAAGAACATGCCAGTAGGAAGAAAACATTAATTATAAAACAACTGCTATCCAGGAGCTGAGCTCTCAGTGGGCTTTCAGTAAAATAATGTTCTTATTAGTAACAATGGTAAGGCAAACATAAATAAGTTGCTTAGCATTGAGTTTGATTGTTCTTTTACGTGTCTGACTCAGCGTCATCATCAAAACAGGAGAGTCACCAGTGATGATATCTTTTTTACATAATTAACTTAGGGCAGCAGGGAGTGATTTATTTAGGCAAATTTTAATTATTGGAAGTCTAGCAAATAAGAATTCTCAACAGTAGCTTCAACAGAGGACATTTTATTGTTCACCTGACTCTTACACAGTGCTTGCTTTTTGGGGGAAACCCTCACTTCTAATATTGATGAAGATGTGATTTAACAATCATTGTAATGCTTCACTTTTTGCACAGAAAGCTAAAAGGGCAGTTTAGAAAGTTCGTCTGTGGGGCTCTTACAGCACCTAGAACATCTTTGACCTTTTTTCTAATGTAGTTGAGTAACAAAACACAACTATTGCGTACTAAAGGAAAATAGAAAATCATCATTTTGAAGATGCTGGCAGATGACCCAAAGTCTGGGCAGATTTTAAAGGAGACACAGTCTCTAGGGTAACGTAGTGTTTTGGTCCTGTGCTCAAAAGTGGATCAAACTTCTATGTCAATATTCTGTAACTCATTCTGAACTCTGATAGTGTTAACTGACACCAGCCAATGCCTCCTGAGTGCTACAAGTCTTGGACTGGTGTGTAGAATATGCACTAAATTAACTGAAAAATTTCTGTTCATCATATTAAATTAGAGGCTTTGAGAACAGCTCAGCACTGCCCAGCTCCTATTTGCATGTTAATGTTTCCATGCATTTGGGAATGTCTTGTAAAGCCAGGCTTGTGCCTGAACAGGACAACCATGGTTAGAGAAGGTTGCAATAGAAGGGGCTGTGTGTCCACTCCTTGGGCTAGAGAACTTTAAAGTTTTCTTTCACCTGAAGGATCCCACTGGTTCCAGGGGATGGGGAGACTTTTAAACTGTCTGCAGTGAAATCTAGGTCAATTGGTTGTGGGAACAGACTCCCCTTGGGGAAGCTCTGTCGGTGTTGTATCATAATCTGTTACCCTTTGTCTGTGTTATTTTTTGTTTCCATGGCTGCCTCTAGTGGCAAGGGTCCGTCCAGATGTCCAGACACTTGCACCCCTCTCTGGGGCCAGTGTCACAACCTGTTTTGGGCAACCTTGTGTTGCTGTTTCCCGATGGTTCCATGCCAACTGTGAGCAGTGCAGCCCATTTCTGTTCTCAGCAGTCAGAGCAGAACCTTTCTAGGGTCTTTCAATGGTGCTGAATTTTCTTCTTTTGAAAAAGCCAAACAAGTCCATCTCAAAAGAAGGCTGAGCATGAAAAGGCACCTCACTGTTTTGCAGGTAGCAGGTTTGTGCCTTGTATTGACAAGGGATCTGATGAGGCTTGTTCTCAGCCTGCCCTGACACCCTGAGCTAAACCTGATGTCATACAATTCAGGGAATTGAACCTAGAGCAAGGGAAAGAAGGGATCATGTCTGGGGGTATGGTCGTATTATCTGACAACAGAGATCTGCTTGTCAATCTGCTCAGTCTGGAGAACAAGCTGCTTCCAAGTAGTTGCTCTTATCTCTTCATTCCCCCAAACCCCAAGGACTTGGGGCTTGCAGCGTCTCAGAGATGAGAGCCACAGCTTTCCAAACACGAGCACCCACTGGAGCTTCCCCTGGCTGCTCTGCATTCCCCAATAGGTCAGTGGCATGCTCTGAATATCCCAAGTGGATTATCCTATGTCATGTTTATCGAGGTTGCCCTGGGCTGCTCGTGTGTTTTGGATTGTTTGTGCCGCACATGACACGCGGGCAGGTTTTCATTTTGGTGAAAGGTGATCCTGGGGAAGGAAAATGTATTATGTTGGCAGGCCAAGAGCGATGATGGCCCAGAGGCAAAGTCACTGCAGTGGGGGATTATTTAATTAATATGGTTGTTCTGAGCCCTGGGACAGGTTCAAGGTGAGGGAAGCTGTGTGCAGGGGCAGTGGTGGCTCTGGTCTGTCACTTGGGAGCCCACAGGTCGGGCTGCAGCCTGGCTGCTCACCTAGAACTGCAAATCCTGCAAAAATCAGAGCCAGGGAGTCCCTCTCCCCCTTTTATCAGCCAGTTCTGGAATTTGAGCTGTGTATGAGTGTTGAGCCCAGCGCCCTTGGAAGAGCTGGGAAGGGAGTTTGTCCCAGGATCTCCCTGTGGCTCTGTGCTCCCTCCTTCTCCTGGGCCAGCCGCTTTGTCTGGCTCATTGCAGTGGTTGTTCACTGCAGCCAGAACTAATCCATCTCCCTTGCTTTCCCTGCTTCAAACACTTGTCTTGTGTTACAGCTTTGAATGGATTGAAAAAAAAGAAAAAGGAAAAAAAAAGAAAAAAGCAACTGTCTGAAATGAAAGAAGAGTGCAGATGAGATGAGCACAGACAGAAGGAAAATGTTTTTGAAAAGGGAATAGGTGGGAGGAGGAGAAACACTGTAGGCTTTTAATAAGTAGTTTAGTTTTATTCTTGTGCTGTGTTTGTTTCATGTTTCCTAGCTCACATTGAAGGGATTACAGGCTGTGCAGATTTTATGTTCAGGTCCCACTCATGCGACCAAATTTTATACATTTCAATAGGAGATGGTTTCCTTCCTTCCTTTCTTTCTTCCTTCTCCTCCTGGGGAAGCAGACTCATTTCTTTTCACTCCCTCTCACAGACCTGCCCTGCTCCCCAGCTTTGAGAAAAGTCAGTGACACTGTCCCATTCTGTCTGCAGTTTCATTCCAAAACAACTTTTTTCTTACTCCTTTGAAGCTCAGCCATGAAAAATTGATTGGTTCATATTATTAGTAATCACAGCTCTCCAGATTGCTCAAGAAGCAGCTTCAGTGGTGTAACACTTAGCCTGAGATGTCACAGGAGCTAAGCCTCAAAGTGGCTCTCAGCTGTTAACTTTCTGTTAGAAAAGATTTGTAGGTGCTGTAGCTCATGTGATATGAAGCACCTTTAACACCTCTGGATTTTCTAACTCAGCTTTATGACTTCTGAGTCTCCCCTGCTCAAAAAGATCTGCTTTTAGCACTGTTTGTATCTATCAATAAAAATGTGTTGTTTTTAGAATAAAATCAGCTAGGAATTTCTAAAGGGTGTGCATCTTTAAATAAAACAAAATGTCTGGACTGTGTTCTCACACCTGACAAACGTGGTGAGACCTGTGGCACTTCTCAGGGCTGCAGCTATACATAGGTTACATCAGCTCTCTCCTACAGGGACCTGGTGTTTTAACAAGAGACTTTCAGCTGAACCTGAACACAGGCCAGAGTTCTGTGTCACCGACCTGTTCAATGTGTCTGTGGGTCAGAAACAAAGAATAATCTTGTGGATAGCTTTAATTAATCAAAGCTTTGTTGAAAGAACCCAGAAAGCTCACCTTAGAGATGCTGTGTCAGAGGTTTCCTTGCATTATTTCAGTTTATGTGACAAGCCCCATCCTCAGGTGTGTCATGATATTCACTTTACACCGACTAAATGGAAAAACAACCCCTGTAATGAAGTCCTGCTTCATGTCTTGCTGTTCTGAGACATTAAACAGAGTTGATCATCTTCCTTATTTGTTCAGTGGCTAAGCAGGTGAGGGGCTTTTTGTCTCTGGAAAGAACCTGATGAATAGGTGCTCACAAAGGGCTCTTGCTGCCACTGACCCACACTCACTTTGGGTTTGTGAGACACCCCTTGTCCCAGAGCTGGCCCTACTTTAGACCTGAGAACAGAATTTTTCATGGAGGAAAAAATTAGGTTCAGTGGCTTCCAGCACAACTGGCATGGGCACAAGATTTCTTTTTTGGATTACTGTAACTTCAGATGTGCTCTTCCGGTTTTTAATGCACTAAACCACTTTCAGTGGTCCTCATGGGTTGGTTGCTTGCATGACATAGCTCACATTTGTGTGACCTGAACTCATACTGCTCTTGGGCAAGTGATAACTGCTTCCCTGGTTGATTTTCACATCACACTTCTCCATTTAGATAAAACTTCTCTACATGTTGCTTCTTGAGAGTACCCTGCTCATGCATTTAAATTTTCTTTTTCTGTGAACACATCTTTGTGGATTGTCCAACATCATGTGTGTTATTAGTTTATGGACATTTCTGGTTTATGTGGTTCAAAAGATGGATGAGACTTTTGGAAATGCATCCATCTTCAATTTCTCTGGGCCAGAAGTTTCCCTTTGCAAAACTGCATTCTTTTGGAACAGTTCCTGTGCATATGTTGTCTGTCTGTAATGCTATCAGTAGATACTGTCCATTTGAGAACATTACACCTCGTTCCTTCCCAAAGACACACCACGCTTTTGTGCCAAGTTTCCAGTAAGCTGCAGCCAATACTCTGGTTTTTAACACTGAAATCCAAAAGGTAGCAGCACTAAGAGGAGGTGGCAGGCTCTTCTACCTTGTTTCTGCAGACATCCCCAGGTGTTTCAGCCCATGTGAGATTCACTTCTCTGTGTATTCATTGTTACCAGTGAGACTGAGAGTCTGGGTCTGGGCTCTGGCTGGTGGGTTTTGTGTCAGAAATGGATTTGGGGGTTTCTTGGGCTTATGTCTTACAGCAAAGAAAATTTCCAGTTAAATGTAGAGAAGAGCTTTAAATAGCAGTGGCCTGGTAATTGCTCTACCAACTTAGATGAAAGTATTACTTAGTGATTAGATGTCAACAGGTTTCATAAACAGCAAATGTCTTTAAGTTGACATAAAGAAGGCCTCTCTGGAGGTCACTGTAAATACCAGATTTATTGTGCCTCAGTGGAGAACGTGCTGGAAATGGAAAGGGAAATGTCACTGTAGATTTTGAGAGTGCTTCAGTAAACCAGAAAGGCTGTTGGTGCCCACAGTAAAAAGCTTTTAACTCCTTGAATTAACTGTTGGCAAACCACACTTAAAACCTGGTAATCTTAACATTAACTAAATGTTCATTTTGCAGGTCAGACTACGATGACTGGAGACCAGCCCTGGCCAGCTTGCTTCAGCCTATCCCGTTTCCCAAGGAGTGAGTTTGCACTGTTTCAGTATTTACTGGCTTGTTCTTGTTACTCCTTTTTTATGGTGAAATATACGTCAAGTGAAAAGGGGTGGCAGTAGGAGCTTTGTGCCTCTAGCATTGATTTAGAAACTGAAGCTGGTTTTGGCTGATGCAGAGGGATGTGAAGACCTCCCCACATTCAGCTTCCTTCCCCATTTCTCTCAGATGATCCTGAAAAGAAATATGGTTAACTAGAGACAGGCAGACAGGAAGGGGAGGAAAGCTGGTGAGGAGGAGAGCAGAGTGAGAGATTCAGTGGGGGAGGAAGCTTCACTGGCGTCACAGACTCCTGTCATTTGGATTTTGCATTAAGTGAAGGAGCTGCCCTATGGATTAGCCCAGCTCCCCTGGTAACCTGTTAATGAGCAGTGGTGTTTATAAAGTGCAGACCTCCATGGACAAAAATTACAACCTGTAATTGTACAATTTGCTGGCTTATCACATCCCCTGATGACCTGATGTCTTGAATCACAGAGGTCTAATCCTCCATGCCAGGTTACCTGGGCTACAGTGAGAGAGCCTGGAGATGGGTAACAGGGACATCATTACCTAAGTCAAACCCGAGTCTTGGGGGAGCTGTAAACCATACCATGATCCAAGGCACTTCACAAAATGACCATTAATTGCTTTACTGATGTATGATGCTAATTAGCTGCGACCATACCCTAATTGCCTTGCAATTAAGGAATACACCTGGCTCTTGGAGGTAGGCAAAACCCTGTAATTATATAATGGTACTGTAAGTCTTTTACTTTCTTCTGACCCAAAGCTCCCACTGATATTAGTCAGAGCCTTGTCTAAGACAGACTCAAGAAAAGCTACAAGATTTGTTCCAAGTAATTTTCCCCTCTAGGTTAATGAAAGAGGCTTTATCTGATTTTTTGAAACTTTTTTTTTGTCTTATGTGCTGCAGTTGCTTAGCAAGTCCTTTTATTATCTGGAAAGAACTGAAAAGTGCTTGTTTGGTTTTTTTGGGCTCTTTTTTCCCCCCTTCTCCTTTCTCTCAGATGCTCATACCCTTCTCTTTTCCATTTCAGGGCTCTTGCACATGAGAAATTCACAAAGTAAGTTTCTGGGGCTCCTTTGTTTTATTGAATAAATTCTTGTATTAGTCAATAATAGCAATGATGCATTATTCAGTATTGTGTCTGTAATGGCTTTTATCTGTGAAGGGCTGTAGGCATGTTCTGTTAGCAATAAAAAGTTCTCTTTGTAATTTATTGTGCTAGCAGGAGCCCAAGGACTAAAGCCACTGGGTGCTGATAGAATTTACAAAGGAGTTTGTCAATGCACATCTCAGAAACATTTTCTAGGCTATTGTGAGCAGACACTGTCCTTGGTTATAACTTTCAGGCATCATATTTCCTTTCTGTGGAAGGAGTTCAACTTGTTTCTCTCTAAATTGCATTAATATATATAATTTTAGGTGTTGTTCACGAGAAATGTGATACTTGGTAAATACTGTGACCAGCAACTGCTTATTCTTGTCCTTCTTGCTCTTATTTTTTTCAGGGAGCTGAAATACGTGATTCAGAGATTTGCAGAAGACCCGAGGCAAGAAGTGAGTTTGGCAGTTTACACAGAACATTAGTTGGAGGGATTGCAACTACACTTGTTCAGATCTCTCCTTAAGTAGTTTGTTCCAAAACACAGTGTGGTTTTACTCTGCCTAGGTCTCTAAGCAGTAGTAGTGGCCTCTCAGGGTGGTTTATGTGTAAGGTTTATGTGTTGTCACCTCCTTGTCTGGCATCAGTTGATGTCCTTGTTCTAAACTGCAACCAGAAAGATTTTTCTGTCGGATCACTCAGAGCTTTTCATCTTCTGTACAAAAAAAAAATAAAAGGAAGCAAAATCCATGGGTCCACACAGCTTACAAAGTATCAGGTTTTGTGTGGCTATGCTTCAGCTCTGTTGTGTGCAAATGCCTGTAATTCTCATGAACTGGCAGCAGGAAGGGGGTGGGAGTGTGTTCCTGGGGTGAGAGTGTTGCTGCAGCCTCGTGGCGCCTGCTGCCTCAGAGCTGCACTCAGAGCCTGCTCAGCATCATCAGCTTTGGCTGAGTCACAGGGAACCTCTCATCCACAGTGATTTTTGCTTTTGGCATGAAGGCAGGAAAGCTCCCTCAAACTGTGGGTGAAGCTGTATCATCACTGCCCAGAACTCCTCATTTCCGTGGGTTTAGCTCTTGTGAGCAGTAGTTACCCTTGTCAGAAGAGACCTTCTTGTCCTAGACTGGTACCAGGATTTCATCTGTCACCAGAGTTCTGTGCCCAAAGGAAAGAATTTACCTCCCCCCCCAACAAACACACACCTCAAAAATTGAAATGGAACATCTGTTTCTTCAAGTGAAGGGACAAAAAAAGGAAAAAATAAAGCTTAATTATGACTTCTCTATTAAATTGTGGGACTAAATATAGTAATCTCTACAGTGGGCCAAATTTAGACTAATGGTTGCTCACTGGTGCCAGTTTTCCAGTGCAGCTTCTGTGCTATATATCCCTGTTGAGTTTTCCCTGTGGATTTCCTTCACCCTGACTCTGGTTGAATTTTATTAGAGCAGGAGTAATAAGAATTGTTAATGATTGGAATGAGCAAGGCATCAGCCACCACATTTGGTATGCAGATCACATCAGATGTATAGACACACATGCTGGGAGGGCAGGGGGAAATGACAGAAGCTGAGAAATCTGTGGGGTTTTTTTGTTTGGATTTTTGGTGGTGGTTTTTTTTCCAAGTGAAAGGAGCAGTTTCTAGATTAGAGCCATTTTGTGTTTGATTTGTGTAAAGGGAATGTGAAGGGCTGTGCAATAAGGGATGGTGCAGCTTCCCTCTTGGTTATACTGAAAAAATGGATTCTGGGACGGGAGACTGGCCTGCAGCTCTGCAGATTGGAATATTAACCATGAGATTTCCAGCAGTCCCTGGTTCTGCAGTTCCTTTTGGCCCGGTGTGGGAGATGCTGGTGGTTATTGGCAGGAGCTGTAACCTTCCCAATGTGTTCACTTCTTGGCAGGTGCACTCGTGTTTGCTGAGTGTGAGGGCTGGCAAGGACGGCTGGTTCCAGCTCTACAGCCCTGGGGGAGTGGCCTGTGATGATGATGGAGAGCTCTTTGCCAGTATGGTAGGTGTCTGCAGCAATGGGAGTTTGCAAACTTCGCAATAAGTAACTAATGCCTAGTTGGCAGTAACAGGATTTACTTGTTTTTTCAAAAAATAAATTATCAAAATCGCTATTTTGTTAACCATGAATGTTCACCAGAAAATCCAGATCTTTCTGCCACCAAATCCATCAACCTGCCTTGCAGTCACAGTTTGGTTAGCAAGTTACTGTCTCTTTTTGAACCTTGGCATGTTTTCTCACTGGTAGTGTAATACACAAACCATGCTTGTGCATATGAATTATTTCTGTATTTGTAAATATCTGTCTTTGTATAAAAAACGCTCTCAGGGAACATGGAAAACTGGGAGACAGACTGTTCTGTGCATCCACACCTATAGTTTACATTTGTAGGCTACCCTGGAATTTAAAACCAACAGTTACATTGGTTTAATCAAGGGATGGATGGATAGATATAAAAAGGTGTTACCAGTGCCTCTACATTGTTGTGAAGAGGTGTAATTAGAAGCCAGCATTCCATTTCCAGCAGTTATTTCTTTTGTAACTCTGAGAAGGGCTAGACAGAAAATAACAGGTTTTAATCAGTGATGTGATTAAAGCACATCACTGTCTTCCTGTGCTGCCTGGGTCAAGTCACTCTCTGTATGAATTCTCCTTATACCAAGTAAGATGGAAATTATATTACTGCCTTTCCCTGGTAAGAGGGCAAGCATTTGTTGAAGTTGGCTTTGGGTACATAGTGAAGTGACTTTCTGCACTTTGTGCATCTCCCACATGCTGAACATTTTGGGACATAGAGAACATCAATGTCTGTCTGTACCCTTAAATTCAGATGGATCAGTTACCTCTGAAACGGATAATGGAAGAAGAGTGTTTACAAAAGGTTTCACCCCTCTTCACTGTTCATCTGTCTTTTATCTTTGAAAAGAAAATTTCTTCAGAACTGTATCATTTCTCCTGAGAGCCATTCAGGATATTTATGAGCATCAGGAGATGGCGTGCATGAGAAAGCACAATGCTAACACACATTAATATGCAGCACTCTGTGCCCTTTGCAAGGATGTTGATAAATACTTAAAGAGCTGCTAACGACTAACCATAAAGTTGGAAAAACACCCTGTTCTGAGATGCACCTAATGTTACTTTACTGTCAGTGTCAGTATTTTCCATTTCTCAAGAAAACCTCTAAAAAAACTTAATGAAAACTGCATGAAATTAAATCTCTTTTGGCTTGGAGGGTCACATTTTTAAAGGCCACCTGAGCTGATGGATGCTTAAGGAAAAAAAGATTTTCTGTTTTTCTAAAGAGCTTGCTGATAATGAAGCCATGATTCACATAGAATTGACCTCATCATGGCATGGTTGTGATATTTTAGCAGTATTGAACATAGTGCAGGCAATGCCATGAGCAGGGGGGGCACAGAATGCATTTACAAGGTTATTGTAGGGTAGTGCTGATGTTGAGTCCACATAATGGAGCTCTTCCTGCCTAGGCTGTTGGAAAATGCAAATTCTCACGTGGTGCTTTGCAGCAAATGGTGAATCAGCCATCTGGGTTATGAAATAAGACTTTCTAATATGAACCCAGCATTTAATCGCTAAGGCATTTACATTGGAAATAATATGACCAACTTATTTTCTGAGAAGAGACATATTTGATTTGTACAAGTGGCTTTGCATTTCCGCCATAGGCGTTACTATGTGATATCACATGGTGCTTTCTGGAGCTTTCAGAGTCTGCACAACAGTTTTGTCAGCTCAAGGACTCGAAGGAGTGCCACTCAGGGCATGTTCTCAGCAGTCCTTTCCTTTCAGGGAAAACTGAGCAAAAGAGAAAGCAGGGTAGTGGCCCAAGAGCATGAAAACCCATGAAGTCATCTCTGACTTAGTGCTCAGGACTGCTGGATTTTCTTAAAGCAGTCCTTCCTTCCCCAGTCAGGTCCTGTCTGTTCATCCTGAACAGGTGATTTTGTCTGTCAGCAGCCCTTATCCAGAGCCAGCAGATTGCCAGCAGCAGTGCCTTTTACCTAGACACCCAGCCCACACAGCCCCTGCTCCCCAGCTGGCATTTCCAGAGAAACCCAAGCGCAAACAGATGCGAAAGCAAAATCCCCGGTGCTTCCCCCGGGGCTGGGGTCATCAGGTTACTGGGAATGGGGGCAATTGCACAGCTGCTCTGATGGTTCCTGGGGAGCCTCTGTCAGGCTGTCAGCTGGGCTCCTTTATGGAGTAAAACTTCCCACTCCCTCAGATCTCACTGGGCATCACCTTCTTCGAAAAGTCGCTTCCCTTCAGCAATAAAGCTGTTGAGACACTGCAACCCTGACTGTAAAGAGAGCCTTCATTCCTTCAGGTTTATTGCAAATAAGTAACACTTTTTGACTGCTTAACAATATCCCTTCCAGAGGTATTTGTGTTTCTTAAGCCTACACCCCTAATTTTACTTCTGTTTCTTGAATAGGTTCATATTTTAATGGGATCCTGCTATAAAACAAAGAAATTCCTGCTTTCACTGGCTGAAAATAAACTGGGACCTTGCATGCTGCTGGCTTTGAGGGGTAACCAGACGATGGTAGAGGTAAGCCCTAAAAATGTGTGGTGATGAGCAGTGTTCAGGTTCACAGTGCCTTTCCCAGAAACTGGCTCTAGCAGGGGTCAGGTTTGTGTTGTGTCAAACACCAGCAGTGGCTGGTTGTGGTTCTCTGAATTAAGGGGAGCAGAATATTGTTGTCCTGTAGATATGAGTGTGAATTAAATGAAAGGTGGGTGCGTGAATTTTTGGACAAAGAGGTTGTTTGCTGTAATGAAGCTGGAGAGGTTAGGATGGGAAATAAATGGCCATGGTGCTGTAGGCTGTGGTGAGAGATCACAATTCACAACCACAAGGCTTTTCCATGATGAAATGCCTGATTCTTGTCTTGCCACCTGCAAAATGAGCAGTGCACAGGAAGTACCTTTATAAAACCTTATTTGCTTGCATTAATACACATTTTTTATGTTTATGATTTGTTATTTTTGTTGTGCTAATAGTTTATATGTATTTTTCTGGGTTTCTTAAGAGAAGTTTCTTAATAAATGTCATTATCAGCAGAAAGAGAGTGGATAAATAGATGGAAAGACTTACAGTTTTTCATTGACTTAGGTTTTTGCATGCTAATTTAATCCAGTAAATAAAGGAGCATGCTGCATGCATTTGAATATAATGTTGCTGGATTTTTTTTTCTTCATTAACAATAATTGAAATCGTGAAGGGAATAAAAGCTTTGCCTTTTAATTGCAATGGCATGATACTTAGCTGAAAAGGAAAAGCATTGTGGAGAGACAGCTTGTGTCCTAAATCTGTGTGACCCACTGGACTCATCCCTTGGGATCTGCCTTGCTCCTGGCAGTCCCTGCCCCAGGGTGAGCTGGGTGTGTTCCCAGTGAGGTGGGGTTGTCCTGGCCACAGCAGAGAGCTCCCAGCATCTTCTCTTGGAGCCTCTGTGCCCTTCACCCATCCTGCCTCATGGACTGGGTGCACCTCACACGTGTTCTGCTTGCACAGAAGCCCCAGCACTTAGGGATGGAAAATCCCTAAGGTTGGTGTGCAGTGTCCCAGCTCTGCCAATGCCCAGCCCAGCCCCTGGACCTGGGAAATACTGAATGGATTGTACCTGTTCTGGAGAGGGCTCTCCAGATGGCATGGAGCCATCTCCCAGCTCTGAGGCAAATAATTGCACCTCTCAGTCAGAAGGAATGAGCACTAATGGGGAGCAGGATAGACAGGCTGGCTTTTGCAGATTACACTTCATTCTTTACAAATAAAAATTAATTTCGTGTGTTGGAAGTGGCGTAAATATTGCTGTGATATCCTCTACTCTAACCTCCTCATTGCATGCTCTAAAAACTTAGCCAGGAATTTAAAGCCATGCCCAGTGTAATTAGGATATTTGAAAGAAATGGAATGAAAACCCTGCACTGACCACTATCCTTTTGTTCTGTTGTTAGATTTTGTGTTTGATGCTGGAATACAACATCATTGACAATAATGACACCCAGCTCCAGATCATCTCCACCCTGGAAAGCACAGACGTGGGAAAGAGAATGTATGAACAGCTGTGTGAGAGGCAGAGGGAGTTAAAGGAGCTGGTATGTCACCCTGCACACATTGCCATAGCACAGGGGGCTCTGTGCTCTCCACAAATGGAGGTACAAAAGAAAGACAAGCAGGGTGTGAAATTCTCAGTTAACAACAGGATGGGAGCAGTCCTCAGAGGATTTTACTGTGAATATATATACTGTGTGATATTTACTGACGTGACTAATCCCATACTATGTTTATGAATGATATTCAATAACCTGCTTAGGATCCCTGTGAAGGAATAAAGGTGAAACCCTGCTGTCTCAAGATCTTACCAGTCAGCTTGTCAAATTCTGCCACCTTTTGACATATGAGTAGCAAATGGTTCTGGTGCTGGCCAGCATTTCTGAATGCTCTGGCATTCACAGCATTTCACTGAGATGGTCTTTAGGTCTAGTTCTCAGAGCTAGAGCCCACAGAAGAAGATTCTTCCTGATTTTAAAGAGAGGACCTACAGATTTAAAATGGACCTGCTCGCATGAGCACGTTTTCACCTAGGCAAACATACCCACAAACTTCCTCTTTCCTCTTCCCTCTTTCACATTTATATTTGTCTTTAACCCCTTCTCCCAGCCTGAAAAGTAGATGCTTTTTTTGAACTCAAGCAACTTATTTTATCAGCTGTGCCATCTTAAACCCTTTGCTCACTTTGCCCAGCATTTTAAAGCTGCTTCCTTTGAAGTGAAAGTAGCCAAATGCTGGCAGGCTGAAGCAGACAAAGGGCATGGAGACCCACTTAGCTGTGGTTAGTGGGTGTCCCCAGGGACACAAGAGACACACAGGGCAGGGGAAGCAGGGATGAGGTGGAAGGGCTGGCAGGAAGCTTGGAAATGGGAGCAGGGTTAGCACTGGTGAGGAGCTTGCTGTACTTCAGTGAGTCTGAAATGTAAAATGGCAGCTTGTTTGACCAAAATATCTTCTCTTTTACAGCAAAGAAAAGGTGGCCCCACAAGGTTAACACTGCCATCCAAGTCCACAGTAAGTTAATCATGTCAATAGAAAAACACCTTTGTCTTTCCATATTTAAACACTTGATTTATGTTTGCCATGTGGCACAGTGGTTTTGGGCAGTTAGTGGGGAGCCATTCCACTTGCTCTGTCAACACAACTGGAGTTTACACAACTAGGGCACATTTCTGCTCTTGGGTCTGTGCAGCAGTTTCCAGCACCAGCAGCAGGTTATCACATTTATAGTGCTGCTCAGATTTGGAATGGCAGCTCTGGAGACATAGCTTTGCATTACAAAGACAAACTTCACAATGTCCAGTTCTGGATTTTAGTCATGGAAGTCTCAAAGAGACCCAGCACTATTGCATTTAAGCTCGGTGCAAACCCAGACTAACCTCACTGAGGCCAGGTAATGGTGCTGAGCACAAGTGGGACCTGGACCTCATGGCTAAATCTTCCTGGTGTTTAAAAACCCATCTTCAGCATTTGCTCTGACACTGAGGCCTCTGTGTCTCACAAGGATACACATGCAAAGGACATTTTTGTCCTAATGTTTGGACAGATTTTTCCCAGGGTGTGTGAAGCAACGCTGCCACAAGAGCCCAGCTGCTTGCCAAACAAACAGAAACTGCTCTGTGTGGTTCTCTGTTACTGTAAACAAGTGGAGCAGTTGTGCAACTCGCTCTGGTTACCAGTATCGGTGACACTTCCAGGCTGGGCACCCACAATCTCCCTCACCAATCTCTGTCCTCTTTCAGGATGCAGACCTGGCCCGCCTGCTGAGCTCGGGGTCTTTTGGGAATCTGGAAAACCTCAGCCTGGCCTTTACCAATGTGACAAGTGCTTGTGCTGAGCACCTCATCAAACTGCCTTCGCTCAAGCAGCTGAACCTGTGGTCAACTCAGGTGAGTGCTCTGCAGCTGAGGCTGAGGGCAGGAACCAATGCTGACTAATTCTGAAATTCCACACTACGTCAGCGCAGGAAGGGTGTGTGTAAAGGCTTGCTTAGATGACTTTGTCCTCCTGCTATTTTTACAGGGCCTTCCTGTGGTTTAGCTCATCTTGGCAGCTGATTTTTTTCTCTTCACCCCTTTTTTTTCCTCCGATTTTTAATTTTTATTTTTAATTATAAATTGTTGCTGCTATCTTGGGTTCAATGTTCCAGCTGGGCATGGTTGCTGCTGTGTGCTGAGTAGAACCTGTGCTGCTGTTCATTGGGAAATGCTTTGCTTTCACCCAGTTAGGATTAAAAAATGATGCTGTGCAGCTCATGTGGTCAAGCAAAGCACAGTCTGTGCAGTTTAGGCAGTGAATTGCTTGAAAGCTGATCAACCCAATAGCAACAAAAAGAAACTCAGATAATTAATAAGTAGAAGGAAATTATAATGAGAATGTGATTATTTTGTAAGCAAAAAAAATCCCAAGTTAACTGAACAAATTACTCAGCTGTTGACTGAAGGAACTTCTAAAATTAAATTTTTTCTTCTGTGTTTCCCTGCTGGTTTTGCTCTCTGAGGTTCTCCACTGAATAGGTTTTCCCCATTTTCTGTTAGCACCTATTTATAGTGCTCACTGAAAATGCAATTATTGTCAGTGCAACCACAAAAAGCAGCATTTTTTAACCAAAATGTCATGTAAATATTTTGTTTTGTTTTCTTAACTACTTTATATCCCAGAAATATCCTTTTTTTTAATGGGGAATATGAAATAGAAACTGATTGCTTGCTTGTTTTAACTGTTTGTATGTCCTCCAGATTTGTCTTAACAATGTAACTCTTGCATCTGAGAAACTTTGATGCTTTTTGTTCAAAATGAGTTTGATTTTACTGAACAAAGACCCTGCCTTTTATGAGGTTTTTTTTTATTAAAAAGGAAAAAAAAAGTTTAGATTCCATTTTATTTTGCGATTTCCTGGTTTCCATTAATCTAGAATTTACTGAACAAAGACCCTGCCTTTTATAAGGGTTTTTTTATTAAAAAGGAAAAAAAAAGGTTTAGATTCCATTTTATTTTCCGATTTCCTGGTTTCCATTAATCTAGAGTTTAGAAACAGCAGAAACCAAGTGGGTCAATAGAACAATTACCAATCAATAGTGCATTGTTCTTGAGACTAAAATAGCTAATTAATACCACTTGCACTGTGCTTTTTTTGTGTGATGTGGTTGGGAACTGGCTGAGGCTGCCATAACCATCATGTATAGCCTGGGTGGGAGCCCACTCGTACAAAGTCCAGGCTTCAAAGGCACCAGTCTAATTAAGAGATAGCCTGTGGTTAAGTGCACACAAGTCACTCCATTTCTCTGTTCCCTGCCTGCGAGACAGAGATCACAGAATCACATAATGAGAATAATGAGGTTGGAAGAGACCTCTAAGAGCATCGAGTCCAACCTATGCCTTCACACCTCACCTAGACTATAGCACCAAGTGCCATGTCCAGTCTTTTTTTAAACACATCCAGAGATGGTGATTCTACCACCTCCCTGGGAAGAGCATTCCAGTACTTTATTATTCTTTCAGTGAAAAATTTCTTCCTAATATCCAACCTGTCCCTTCCCTGATGTAGCTTGAGCCTGTGTCCTCTGGTTCTGTCAGTGCTGCCTGGTGGAAGAGGCCGACCCCACCTGACTGCAACCTCCCTTCAGGAAGTTGTAGGGAGCAATAAGGTCACCTCTAAGCCTCCTCTTCTCCAGGCTAAACAGCCCCAGCTCCTTCAAACCTTCCTCAGAGGGCTTGTTGTTCCCAGCCCCTCACCAGCCTTGTTGTAGATAAAACTCTTTGCTTTCTCTGCTGTCATTGGTGATGGCGGTGAGCGATGGAGGGCTCGGCCAAGCCCCATTTCCACAGCCCTGTTTGCACTGAGGTTCTGGCAGAGGAGTGGGTGGCCCAGCTCATGTCTGACCCAGCTCTGTTTGTACCTCAGTTCATGTCTGACCCAGCTCTGTTTGTGCCCCGCAGTTTGGCGACGCGGGGCTGCGGCTCCTGTCCGAGCACCTCACCATGCTGCAAGTGCTCAACCTGTGTGAGACCCCCGTGACGGACGCCGGGCTGCTGGCACTGAGCTGTGAGTGACAAACAGGGGCTCTGTGGGACACTTGGGTGGCTTCTGAGGAGTTCATGTGGGTTTGGGCAGGGGGTGGATGTCTCAGTGCTTCTGCAGGCGTTTAGGACAGGCTGTGGCTGTGTTTGGGTTTGATCTTTCCTCCTCACTGCCCAGTCCTGCAGCTGTCCAGTTGTGGGATGTTGATCTGAGCCTGGTGGCACTGGTGGCCTTGTGCAGGCTTTGTCCTCCTGAGCCATACTCTAGATCTTGCCTCTGGCTTCGCTGATGGCTCCTGTCCCCATCTCACATGGTCACCTGTTGCCCAGGGACTTCCCAGATTTCTTCCTATGGGTATCCCCTCTGGGTGGGACCTGCCTTTGTGCTGCAGAGGTGAAGATTGCAAAGCCACCTGTCAGCTTCTCTGTGCAGCAAGTTCCCTACTCCTCCTGGCATTTTTTGTTCCTTTGTTTTTGGGGAGGTGAAACTCTCCCTGTTCTTGGTTTAAACAAGGCAAGGCAGAGTGAGGCATCCAGGATTCCCTGAGCACTGAGAGGAGCTCGATGTGCTGGAGTGAACCTCCCTCCTGCTCCCAGCAGTGCATTACAAACCTCACTGCTGGGTTTGGAGGGCAGCTTTAATAGGCTTGATCCTACGCAGACGTGCCAGACAGGCCAGTAGTTATGGCTCATCTTAGGAAACTATTCTGCTAAGTACTGGAGCCTAAAATGGGAATGGGGGGAGGAGAGGGAGGACTGCCAGATCAGCATGGCCCCTGTGAGCACCACGCAGAGCACTGAGAATGGGCACTATTCAGAATAATGTGCAGGAAACCGATTATGAGAAGTTGACTGAACTACTTTGAAGTCAGCAGTCTTAAGTGTATGCTTAATGGCCCTTCCTAAATAGGGACTTTTTCCTGGATGAGGGCCCAAACAGCTGTTTATCCATTTGTATTTCTGTATTTTATGCTATTCAGCTTTTTCCTGGGAGTGCTGCACATAGTCATGTCTTGGTTATGCTTTGGCCTACTGCAAGCATGATATTTTAAGAAAATGCAGCATGATCATAAATATATGTGTGTTTTCTCTTTCAGCCATGAAGAGCCTGTGTAGTTTAAATATGAACAGCACCAAACTTTCAGCGGATACCTACGAAGATCTCAAGGTATCTGTGAATTGCATCCTCTAAAGATGAGAAATATCTGTAGCAAGAGCATGGTGGTGATCCTAGGGCAGGGAGAACTGACCCTGTGGAATGGGTAGCATGAAAGTTATCTGAAGAGGGTGAAGTGGGTTATTTTGTGGATATAATAACTGAAAGCAGCATTGTGAGGTTGCTGGACCCAGGAAACATTTAATATACTGAATGGAGAAGTATGAGATAGAATCAGCAGCTCAATCTTTTTGCCTGTGCTATCAACAGTAGAGGCTTTATCAGTAAAAGTTTCATAAATTGATTGTTTCTGATGAGGATACGGAGACAGGTACAATCTAGTGCACACCATATCCTGTACTATTAACAGGACCAAAAGTAACTTGGGTGAACAGTATTGTCAAGCTTTGATTTGGAAAGCAAAGTGAGAACTGAAAGCATCAAGGAAGATGCAAATTTATCTTGACACCTCTAGGACTGGAAATGGGCTCTGAGCAGAAACGTCTGTACAGATGCCCAGTTCTAAAATCTGACATGTAAAGTCTGGTATTACTGTGAGTTCATAACCACTTAGGCAAAATGGTGTAAAGAACCAGGATGTAGCCCCAGGTGGTTTCAAAGCTTGCCTGAGTTGTGTTGGCTTTCATGACTTCACGGGGACTTTGCTTTTATTCAGGTGGTTGTGTGAGTTGCATTTCCCAAAATCTTACCTTAGAGACCCAAGGACTCAAGATGAAACTTGACATTTGCTTGTCTTAGATGTTGAAACAGATTGGGCCACGTTTACTTAAAAGGTCACAACCTTGGGTTGAGTTTGGAACTTGAAGCAAGTCCTGTAACTGCTGTGCTTTCAAAATTCACTGCAAACATCTATCTTTGGTTCTGGCTGTGGAGCCAGGGCTCCCCCAGGGACTCAGCTGCAATGCTGCTTGTATGGAGTTTTCAAGATCAAGTTTTAAAAACTTGTGTCACAATTGTATATGCAAAGAAGTCCTTGGAATTAACAGCTGGCTTGCAGATGGGTTCACACAATGGAGCTTGTATCAGGCCCCAGGCATTTACAAACAGTCAAGGTCAATGCTGTATTTGGCCCAGGGCTCTGAAATTGCATCCATGAAAGGCTCCCCTGGTCCCACCCCTGCTTCTGAGCCCCTTTGCCACTCACTTCTTACTGAAACTCACATTTTCCTAACTGGTTCCCTCCGCTCTGGTATGGCATTAATAGTCCTTAGCAGCCACAAAAGAAAGTGACTTGCCAGGGCAAACAGCAGAACTTCCTGAGAGCAAAGTCCTGATGATTGCAGAGAATTCAAAAAGCTGAGAAAACAGGCAGGCATCACTTTTTCCCCTTTCACCTCTTCCACTGAGATTTATCTTGGTGGCCATTATTTTAGGGCTCTCTGTGTATTCAAAAGTAGTAGTTTCTCTCCCTGGGGCACATGGTTGAAGGTTTGTTAAGAGCAGCTCAGACTTCAAAGAACCTATTTTTGATACAGATCTTTCCTTCTTCTCACGTTGGTCTGCAAGAGCATTTGGGGCACAAGCCAGTGATGACATTTCCTCTCAGCTCCATCCCCCACCCCACTAAACACGCTTGCACACACAGAGACACCCACATATGTACCAGGCAGGCTGAACCAGACAATAAATAAACACCCACTACTGAAGTCATTATTGCCTAACTGAAAAATTATTTGCTGGCAGTGTCTGTAGGATTATGAATAGCTCTTATCAAAATACGCGCGCACATAAATCAAGGAGTGAGGTAATAATGACTCCTAGAAACTTCCAAGTCCTCAATTATGCCCTGGCCTAATTAAATGTGTTTATTTGTTTTGAGAGAATTAGCCATGCAGTTATGGTCAGGGAGCATGGAAAGGGGATCAGTGAGTAGGAACAAACAGCTGATCCCCGTCTGCCTTGTGTGGGGTGATCCAGGAATGATAGGGCCAAAAGCAGCAGAGTTGTGGAAGGAGACCACAAAGATACCAGAAGTTGCTAATGCTCCATGAGTTGTTTTAGTACACGGAGGGTAAAATGAGCAGTGTGGAGGCTGAAGGAGGAATTGTCTCTCTCTGCTGCAGTTTGAGTGCATCGCCTTCATGGCGAAAGTTGGACAGTCATGTTTTGCTAAGCATTTGCATAAAATACGAAGGTGGGGGTTTGGTCTGGACCTGGTGGCTGGTGCATGGGTTTTAGAGCAGGTGGGACTTAGTTCCATGCGTCTGTAAGGGCTGGGCATCCTGTTCCTTTGCCACACCCACCTGCTCTAGCTCACTGCTGAGCTCAGCGCAGGGCCCAGGGTGTCACTCCTCTTCCTGCAATTGGTGGTTGACAGATCAGCCCTCCCAGTTTGCTGGGAGGTGCTTTGTCCCTTTCTGTAGCCCTCCAGATTTGGATATGACCTCTGAATTAAGTCCAGGGATTGTTTCCACACAGGAGTTCCCAGGTCAGAAAGCTGTGTCTGCCCTTTGCCTCTCCTGGGCTGCCTGTCATCCTCACCACCAGTGGGGCTCTGTGCTTTCCTAGCCAAGAGGAGGAGGTGCTTTCGTCCTCTTTTGGGAGCCCACATTCAAAATACAAGTACAATCTTCAGAGCTGCACAGGTCCCAGGCTTGCTGTCACACAAAAAGTCACAGGATGCAAGGTTTTTCACAATCATCCACACCAACAACAGCAGGGCAAGGTGCTCTCCTTCCCCAGGAAGTTCTTTCACCCCTCCCTTCTCTATTCCTCCTCCAGGTTTGGATACCACTGCTCTGTTGGATAAGCACAGGGAATGGTCCCACACGAGAGATTTGAGAGGAACTTTTTACTTGAGGCCTGAACACATTGTTAATTCTGACCTTTCCTCCCCTCACAGGCTAAACTCCCCAACCTAAAGGAGGTGGACGTCCGCTACACCGAAGCCTGGTGAACTCTCCCTGCCTCCCACTCTTCTCTTTTGCTTCTTGTGAGAAGGAAAAGATTTTTAAAACAGACAGATTGAAACAAACCTGAAAATAACTTTTGGCCAATTCCTGTAGAGCAGTGAGTCTGGGGACTTGGTGGCAGGAGTCGTGGTTGTGGGGTAGCAGAGTGGAGTTGTGTGTAATGGGAGGATGGGGCAAGCCTGGACTCCATTGGATTCTTTCAGCTTTGTGATTTCAGAATCAACATAATTTAAATTGAAAAGGAAGGAAACAAACAAACAAAAAAATGGACTTTGTAGCAGCAAGAGGATTATAAAGAGGAAAAAAACACCTTTGTGGATTTTATTTGCCTTTGTGTTTTATGCCGTGTGGAGAAAAAAAATATATTCCTTTGTCCTTACTTACGTGGGTTTCCTTGGCTGGCACCCAGCCAGCCAGAACTCCTGTTTCACCAGTTTTGCTCCAGAAAATCAAACTTCAAAAATCTCAAGAGAAGAAAACCAAAACCAATATGATTTTCACCTCCCCTCATGTCCTTGCAGTTGTTATGCAAAGTAATTTTGTTGTACATAAGATTTACATAATGCACCTATTTAAGAAAATGGTTCACAAATAACAGGTCTGGGACCTGTCTTTTATTTATGAATTGTTAATTCTTTTACCCTTTTTTTGCGTATAGTACTGTATAAACTAGTTTGCTGTCTTGTTGTTATTATTATTTTTTTTAAGGAAATGTCCTCCTTGAAGAATTGCCTTTTAGTAATGCAAAATGTATTATACTCCCTCTTTGTCAACATTCATCGCGTTGTCTTTTTGATTTCAAAATGCCTCAAATGTTATCAAATAGGAAGGAAAATCTTTATCAAGGGGGCCGTGGTTGTTGGGGAAGGGGGTGCAGGGATTAATAAAAGTCACAATTCCTTCCAAAGTCTGAAAATTTTCTTTAGTCTTTTAAGCCATGTCAGGTTGAAACACAGGAGACGGGGACAAGACGTTTCTTTTGCCAATGGGGTGTTTGCAAACTGTAGATTTTACAAGTTGCCTCCGTTGTTTTCTGTTTACGTCCGATATTTCAAAACGAGGAAAAAAAGCTCTCCCTCCACTTTGTGCATCATCTTTTTCTGGGTTTTTTTCTCCCCCTCCCCTCATTCCCTCCCCTGTCCTGTGCCCCCCTCCCTGCCCTGTTCTGTGCACGCATTGTTCTGCATGTTCCTCTGGGGAGACTGAGGAAATCGCGGTGTTGCTGATCCGATAGCTCTGACCTGTCTGTAAATGTGACTGCTACATTTTTCATATTCCACAGTTGCTTAGAAGATGATTTTTTAAAAATTGTGGTTTCTTTTATAACTATGCTGTTGACTTTTTTTTTCATAATGAGCCTTCATTGTACAGAGCTGCTTATTTAAAAAAATCAAACAAAAACAAAACAAAAAGAAGTTTTTTCCTCTGTTTAACACTTTTATTTTATTCTTCAGCACCTCAAGGTTTCACATACAGCCAATGTAATTTTTTATATAAATATATATATATATTTAATCTTATTCAATGGAAAGCCAAGCTTTTTTGTTCAGGTTTTTTGTTGTTTTCTTTTTTTTAAGTTTGTTGCTATGTAGACAACCCCATCCCAAATGATGTTGTTTTTCTCTTTTTTTTTTTTTTTAAATAATGGAACAGAAATTGAGTCTTAACTCATGTAGTGTGTCAGGTTTTTTCCCCCCCTTCAAATCCCACACTGTATGAAGATGCAGTATGGGAAGGAAGAAGAAGAAGAAAAAAAAAAGGAAGAAAAAAATATGCCAACATTTTCCTTAGCACTGTTGCTTTTACCAATGGTTTACTACTACTGTTCTGTAGCTGTGTACAAAGAGATGTGAAATAATTTCAGGCAAAAATAAACTGTAAGTGAATATCTTTTAGCTGCGTGCTTTGTGTTTTCTTTGAAGGAGCCTTTGGCAGGGATGCTGTGGGAGGTGCAGGCTCCAGAGCAGGGACCAGCAGGCAGCCAGGGTGTTTGCCACCCCTCCCCAGGCTTGAGGAACCACCATGGAGAAGGAGGAGAACAGCTGAGCTCTGTATTTCTCGTTTTGCATCCCTCCCCAAGCCTGTTTTGTGCACTGTCCCCAGTCCTTGGAAGGCTTAAGGGGTCCTTGCAGTGGCCATCAAAAGAGCTGCATTAGTGAGGGGGTTTCTTGTACTGCTTGCCTGATGTAGGCAATGAGGGAAGCACTGGGGCATCTCCAGGCTTGAGAAGAGTTTTTGTACATTAAGATGTATTTTAGGGCTGCCTCCAAAAGCAGGGATGTGCTGTGTTTGTGTTCTCCTGCTGTCCTGGATGAAGCCCTGCAGGGTGTGGGCTGGATGCCAGCAGGAGACCCAGCTGGAGCTCCACATCTCTGCCTCCATTGTCTGCACAGCTACTGAGCTTCAGCTTTCAAACAAATGGGCCCCACTTGAAACCAATTCCTGCAGGTGTTCTGAGAGCTGCCTTTATCACCTGTGTTACCTGGCTCCTGTACTCTCACTTTTATCTGTATTTCTGTTCTATTCCACAAAAGAGACTTCAGGACATGGAGAAACATGAAGGTTTGCACTGTGCTTCCAGCCAAGCTAAGAAGTGCTCACAGGATAGTCCTTGATAAAGAGAATAACTTGCCTTTATTTTTTTTTTCCTTCACTGAAATCAGACAGCTGTAGCTGAGTCTGTTGGGTTTTTTGGGTGTTTCCCCTTGAGCAGTCACCACTGCATATGGGGTGTCCTGCCCTGGCAATATCAAGGACTTCACTTTTCTGGACCCAGAAGAGCCAGAAATATTCCTGGGATGTTGTGTGAGGGACTGAAAAACTGCCCAAGGAAGGAGATGTTTAGGCCTTGGTGAGATGAAGGCATATACTGGATACAGCTTCTCTTCCTGCTGTGGTCAATGACCTCTCCCTGAGCTCCCCAGGTTCTGCCTTTGGGGGAAGTGGTGACAGTGTTTGGGTTCTGCAACCTCATCTGGATTATCAGCCCTGAGAGAAGCCACAGAGCTTTGCTGAGATGCTACATGGGTGACCTGGAGTGAGCAGGGAATGGGTGAGTGTGAGATCCCCTTCAACACCTGCCCTGCTCCTGCCTTCTGCTGCAGCCTCCAAGAAACTCCTCCTTCGTGCTTGCTCCCTGCTCCTGACTCCTGGAACAGCAGAATCTCCCCCTGCCATGGCAGCAGGCTGAACAAAGTGAGACTGGAGGTGGTGAGAGTGGAGTTAAGTAAAATGGGGCTTGGCTGGAGTCATCACTGTGCCAGGGCAGCTGCCCTGGCTCTCAGGCCTGTGGCAATGACAGAGCAGCCTTGGTGAGGCTGTCTCAGGATTGTGTCTGAGTGAGGATTCTCCTGCTGCTTACAGAAGGTGAGGATTAGACGTGCTGTAATAGAGATGCTGTGTCTGAGCTTGCACTCCGCTTTTCCTGAGCTTTTTGTAGCAGAGCACTGGGCCTCGTGGCTGGCTGCTGGTTTCCCTGGATAATGATGCCTTTTGCCTGTGCCCAGCTGCTGCTTGCTGATAATGGAGCTGTTCAGAAGCTGCCTGGTTCCATCTGGGAGGTGCCTGCAGCCCTCCTTCCCGGGGACTGGGAATGCCAGGGGCTGGTCTGACCCGCAGCTCTCGGCTTTCAACCCGAACTCGTGCAGCAGCTCTGATGCGAGTCCAAAGAGCACAAAGCCTCAGCACTGCTGAGTTTTGGGAGCAATTTTCTCCTGTCCTCATTAGAAGCCTGTGGTTGTCCTGCCTTCCTACTGCTGCTTCCACAGCTCACAGCTTTGAGTTTCAGAAGACCAAACACAGAGATGAATCTCACAAAGTACCTTTGCCTCCGGTTTCCCAGCTCTGTGGGCTCAGCTTATTTGTTGCTCAGAGAGTGAAATATATACCTAAAATCCTGAGAATTCAGCATGGATTTGCTTGTAGGGGAGTGCTGAAACAGCTGCTGAAGCTTTGTCTGGTGGGATTTTTACCAGGTAAGAGCTTGGGATATCTTGTTAATGGGGTCCCGGTGGAGGCCAGGTTATCCACAAGTCCCATCCCTGGTGACCTGAGGCTCCTTGCCGGATGCTGGCTGAGGGATCTCAGGGGAAGATGTGGGTCATGGTGGTACTGAGCAGGTGTGGGGGATCTGCAGTGTCCCTGGGGCTGAGCTGCACCTTGCTCAGGGTCCTGATCTGTCCCCAGAGTGGGTAGGCCTTGTCCTGGGGCCTGGTCCCCAAGGCCTGGAGAGGCTCCATCTCTGAGCCCTCCAGCACCGAGCACAAGAAGTGTCTCTGACACTCCTGATGCTTCCCAGAAAGCATCAAACCTCTGTTCAGGTAAAGTCCTCTTGGGAATAAAGTGGGCTCTGGACTGAATCCCTAAATGCAGCAAAGGAATCAAATACTAATGAGGTGAAAGCAAAGCAGGGATGCCAGCTCCACCCAGAACTGCTGGCTCTGGAAAACAGCAGCAGCTGGGCCTGTTCCGTTCTTTGGGATTTCCACTGCCCTGATGGCTGGGAGCAGCAGTACCCTCCTCTCTCATGTGTAAAAGGATTTTTAATCCTTGAAACTTTACAAGCATCCATAAGCAGTAGGGCAGTAAGTGCTGCTGAGGGCAGTGCTGACCTCTCCCAGCCCCTGTAACACACACCAGCTGTGCCCATTAGAACACATCACTCACTAATAGTGCTGCCTCTTGAATTTGTAATGAGTTTTTCCAACTAAATGGAGTACACATATCAAAATATTTCTCTTAAGTAGATGTTACAATGCATTTTTTCCATTTTCATTTCTATTGACAGGGGAAAAGCGTGAGTATTTGAGATTAGCCATTTTTATTAATAACAGATCTTGAAATGTCCTTTTTGCCAATAATATCAAACATGCTGGTATTTTTCCTGCTAGCCTGATACATGCTTTTTTTTCCCCCAGGTAATCTCCTTTTCATGTTTTTCACCAGCCATCTAGAACAAGTACTGTAATACCTTTCTAATGTTCCAGTAGGCCCTATCAGATTTTAAATACATACATACCCAAACCTCACAGATCTGCTGGCCATGGATGAACCTTGTTATGTAAATATCTTTTTCCTACCAATCTCTACAAAGATTCAAACAGAGCTCTGTGTAGAACAGAGCTCCCAGTTTGTGTTCAGACCATTAAATTGGTCTCAGCACCTAAATTCACCAGTTTGCTTTGCAGATCTGGCAGTTGATATAGTAACCAGTTTCTTGTTAATTTTTCTTCCAGCTGGGATAGGATATCAAACATTAATCCTTTAATTCTTATGCAGCATACATTTGAAGTTGAGTTGTTCACAGTAGATACGGAGATACTTTTAAATCATAGCAGGCTCTCCCACCCAGAATCTCCCATTTTAAAATAAGTCTTTGCTATGAAATCGCTGCCTTTGCATTAAATTACAAAAAAGTTCTTTTAAAAAGTGAAGTTTTCTTTGAATATGAGGTCAGAGACCCACTGACTGTCTCGCTTTAATAGCAGCATTGCTGCTGTCTTTGGTATGCGCTGTACCTCCTTATACTGAAATACTGAAACCTTGGCTTAGGGACACTTTTCTTTCTATATTTTACCTATTATGATGGCATTAAGGGTAATTAATGTTAGTGACTCATTTGCCAGGTGCTTTATGATCATGGGGCTAGGTTTGTTATTTACTGCTGCAGAGGGGCAGAGTGTGATCCCTGAAGGTTGCAAAAACACCTTTATCAAGAACACTTCAAATTTCAGTTTGGGCCATAATGTTAGAAACACATAATGTGTGGTTGATTGTTGTTTATGAAAGAGAAAAGGTATTGTAAACCTGTCTGTTGACTAGGGTTTTATGTTCTCTGACTCTGTTTTGCCAGCTGTCTCCCTTCCATGTGGTTCTCTCCAGGCCTGACAGATGGGATGAGCTGGGAGAGCATCCCTGTGCCTGGATGGGGCCCATCAAGATCCCCTTCACGGTAAGGAAAAGAGATTCTGCTCTGCACATGGCCTAGAGTAGGAGCAGGATTTGTCCATTAGAGCAACAAAAAAATAAATCAGAGCTTTATAAAAATCCCAGCTACAGCTGGAACAAACCTCCCTGTGACTCGGGGGAAGGGCTGTGTGAGGGGCAGCAGGGACAGCTGAGCTCAGGCACAGCATTGCTCCTGCCCTCACTGAGGTGAAATTCTTGTTTTAACATTGCAGTGAACTCGGCAGAGTATTTTTGGCTGGAACAGTCTGACCCAGACTTCTGCAACAGTCCACTATTAACTGATAAGTTAAAGGAGGCTCTGGGGGAATTGTGGATGTGGCTAACGGGATGAAATCCATCCCTGCAACGGAGGCTGGCAGAGGGCTGGGTCTCCTTGCTCAAGCCTGGTAAAGATGCCAGGTCCTGCTCCTTCACAACTCTTTTTCTTCAGAAAATGTGCTGGGTGTCATTGTCCGAGGGATTTTTGGTTTAGAGCTCGGGGGAACCTCCCCTGAACACTGAGGGCAAAGCTCCGCTGCGCAGCCAGAGCCGTGTGTGGCCATCAGATGCTCACACAGGATCCCATGCTAAATGGAGATGTGGAATTCCCTCTTTTGGGGGTCTGCCTGGCTCCTCCTGACAGGAGAGTGAGTGGTGGTGGCTCTGCCTTAGTGCCTGTGACAGTGAGCTTGTGTTCCTGCACAGTGAGAGCTGCAGGACCCCAGAGTGCCAAGCCTCTGCCCAGGTCACCTCCTTCATATTCGAGAGCTTCCAAGTGACCTTTCTTGGAAATGCAGCTGATTTATGAGGACAGGAAAAATGGGGCAGGGCACAGAGGGCAGAGCATGGTCCTGATGGGTGTTTCCAAAATGTAGCCCCATCCCACTGCTACCAATGAGGGGCTCCCCAACACCCCCAGATGATGTGAGGAGGGTCTGGGCTAGTGGACATCCCTGGATGTTTTGTCAGGCCCAGCACCAGGGTCATGTCCTGTGAGAAACTCTCAAACGAATAAATAAAAACCCCAAACCAGGGGGGGAAGAAATAGAGAAAAAAGTTGCAGCTAAGGTTGAGGCTGCTGCAGAGCTGATGACATCAATGTTTCCATGGTGACAAAATCTTCACTTAGGTATGGTGAGTGCCCTGAGCTTGCGGCTGCCAAGGAAACCCGCCCGAGCTCCAGCACCAGCCACTGCGGTCCTGGGCCTTCCTCCCCCTCCCCCTCCTCCTCCTCCTCTTCTCCCTGCCCTGCTGCCCAGGGGCTCTGACTGCACCCTGCTCCCTGTCCCATGTGGAAGTTAGTTGGTGAAATTGTCCATTTTTTGCCCCCACTGCTGTGCCAGGTCATCCTGGGAATGATGAGGGAGAGCTGCCATCAGCAGGGACATGGGGACACGGCGGCTCTGTGACTGTCCATTGCCACACCACAAGTCACCTGCTGTCCATTGATGGGCTCCAATGTCTTCATGGCGGCCAAACAGAGCTCTTGGCTTCCTGCAGCTCATGAGTGAAGCTGCTTTGGGTTTTGGAGTCTGGTTTGGGCTGACACCGTGCTCAGGGAGCCCAGCCTGGTGTGGGGACCCTCCCTTTCCTGGGACATGGCGTGGTGAGGCCTCAAGGCAGCCAGTGGCTGGAGGGGTGACTGTGGAGGAGCAGGTGGGTGGGATGTTTTACATTCCTCCATGTCTTAAAATGCAGCATGGAACAAACCCATCTGTGGCCACTCCTTTGCTGGGAGGTTGTCCCAGCACAGCATGGGTTGGGTCTGGGTAATTTTTTTTCCCTATGATTCAGGTTAAAATCCTTTGAGTACCCACAGCATCAGAGACCACCCCCAAGGAGAATTAGGGAAATTGATGACATGACAACAGTATTTATCCTCCCCCACCATCACGTTTTCCCTCCTCTTCGTTTGTACAAATGGGAAGCTTCTCCTGAATTTGGTTATTCTCTAGAAATGCACTGAATTCAGACAAGAGCAGTCATTAGTCACCAGGGTGAACCCAGGGCTAACAAGCAGTGAGTGAAGTGATGAAAAATAATTGGCAAGAGGTTTGGGTCTGAATAAAGTCCTGATTTTAGTGCTGTGCTCAGCTGAAGCCATGCCATCGTTGGCCAAGTGTGAGCACCCTGACCAGTGCTCCCACAGCAGCCCTGACAGCCCAGAGGGACCCCACAGGCCTCTCCACGTGGTGGCAGCCATGTTGGTGGCCAAGGGCTCTGTCCTACCGTGAATTCATCTCCAGTGAAAAAGTATAACCCAAATCCCATGAAAGTTGATGGAAAATGTTTTTTTTTTCTAGCTCATTTTAAGGCAGCTAGATTAAACAGCGGTCTGGGAATCTTTGTTGGGTTTTGTGTTTTTAAAGGTATCGAGTAGAGGCCTAAAGGCTCCAGTGATGGATTGTGTCACATGATGCCACTGCATCACTCCACGTGTGACCATGGCCAGCCCTGTGCCACCCCACCAGGGACTGTCTCCTTGCCTGTCTGCACTCCGAGGTACAGCCCTGGCTTTGATTTTAGAAGTTGGGAGTTTGTGTCTTGGTCAAGCTGTTGTTATTTCAGAAAAAGAAAACAACAAAAAAAGCAGCAATGTGTCTAAAAGAGAAACATCTGGCATGTGAGACACTGCTGGCGCTCAGGCTCCAGGGTCTGTGATCCATCAGGCTCTGAGCCACGCCATGCCTGAGCCGAGCCAGCTGCTGGGAAGGAAAAGAAGGGAAAAGCAGAGCTGCCAAATCCCAATGGCACAAGGCAGCCAGCCTGGTGCTCCCAACCAGGGCGCTGAGCTGGCAGTAGAGCAGGTAACCAGGGGTTACAGATAACCAGGGGTTATCTCTTCATGCCAGAGCAGATAACCAGGGATTATCTCCTCATGCCGCTTTTATTCTGGGGGAAAAAGACACAGTTTACCAGGAGGCAGAACTGTTTCCTTTTCCAAGGAAAGCCCAACCTGCTGCTTGAGTCTTTAAAGGAAGTCCAACAGTTTTGCAGTAAAATGGCTTAATTTTATCCCACAGCTGTGGTAGTAGCAAAGGCGATTAACTAATAGCAAATCTCTTGAGAAAATGAAGGATTTTTTAGGCCTGATTTTTGAGAATAATTATCAATTTATTGATATCCCTTCAAAATAATTATGAATTTTACACAGTACCAGACCTCCACTACCCGATTTCTGGTCACAGAAAGAGAGAAGAGTGTAGTCAAAGGGAAATGACTCACAGCTGCCTGTGGTTGAAATTAATGATTTATTTATCTGGAAATGTTCTTGTCAGTGCTTTTCCTTATATTTTCAATCAGGACAACAGCATAGAAAACATTGCCAAGACAGTGGTGTCCTCACTGTGGTGGATGCAGGGACAGAAGGATCAGCTCTGGTAAGTGGAGAATCAGAGGAGTGATGGGGTGTAAGGCCAAGAAAACCCTGTCTGAATGTTCCAGCTGACTTGCTGCAGTAAACAGCCCATGATAACCCCACAAATGGTATTTAACGAGGACAGAAGGGAGAAAGGAGATGATGGAGAAAACCTGAAATCAGCTGTAAGACCTTGGGATGGGACTTGTTCTTTTTTAAAAATTTTTCTTTGCCCATCCCTAGAAAGCCCTTTCCCATCCTGCATCATCTTTCCTGTAAGCAGCAAGCAGATCTTCCAGGAGATTTAAATAGATGTGCAAGAGAAATCCTTCCCCTGCCTGCGCCTGGGGTTACCCCGCGCGTCATCTTCCCGGAGAGGAGCAGCAGTGGCCCTGTGAGCAGGGAACTGAGCTTTCTGGATTGCTTCAAAGCCCTGCTCTGCCAACCAGATTATTGATCAAGAGGAAACGTCGGCGTTTCAGAAGCTTCCCCAAAAAGGCACGGAGCCTACTCGGCTCCTGTGCGTCACTGGGGATTTTTTTATCCGCGGATTTTCCGGCGCGTTTAACACAGCCGGGTCGTCCAGGAGGGACCCTGGCAGAATCTCCCTGCTGAGTGACTCACACTCGCACATCATGGGAATATGGGTTGACTTCAACATACTGCACTTTTCAACTCTGATTCATGCCACCCCAGGAGAGTAAATAAGGCAACTCCACACACATCTCGGCCGTGACGAGCTGCCTTCCCACTGAAAAGGTGTCAGGATGAATGACACTGCCAGGGAATGGTGTCACCTATAGCTTAGCCAGCAATTTCCCAAATAGGACAAAATGTCTCTTTGCATGTATGCCACAAGTCCCCTTGCAGCCTGGGGTACCTGCCCTCTTGCATGTTGCAGGTCTTTACTAAACCAAAGGTGCTGCGCTAAGTCCAGCGAGTTTTTGGCAGGTTTGCTAAAGCCTGGGGACATTTATTAGCAATGTGGGGTTGTCACTTTCCAGGCAGATCGTTTCTCTGCAGATCACTTCAGAAGGGTGGCTCAAAAAAGCGGAGAGCCTCACTTGGCTGGATGATTCCCAAATCCAGGGTAAGCCAGGTCAGTGCTGCAGAAGGCGTTGTGTGATGTGTTTAGCACCACAGAGACAAAAATCAGGAGCATATTTTTCTAACAAGATCTAAATGAATTATGTATCTGAAATCAGTTGTTTGGGGAAAAACTCCAACTGTCATTACTGGTACCTGAATAGTGGTGAGTCACCAAATTACATCCTTGGGTTGGGGAAACGGGGATCTGAATAAGTGGATGTCTAGTTGCCCGTTAAGCCAGTGAAGCAATCCAGCTAAAGCACCTCCTGTACCAGTCAGATGATTTCTTCAGTACATTTTTACTCCAATCCTGGCTTGCAGCTTTGCCAGGAAAGCCCAAGGAAAATGCCTAGGTACTCCTGACGGCTCCTGTAATGTTCAGCCTCTGCAGGGAGCAGCAGCCCCTGGGTCAGCTCTGGCAGCTCCCTCCAGCACATGGCTCTGCAAACCCAGTGACTCAGCAGGAGTATCTTGGCAGAAATCATCAAAAGAAGGAAGCCTTAGCCGTCTCCTGATAGCAGATTGTGGATTTGTGCTTTTTATTTAGCCTGATCTGTCATTGAGACTGTAGCTATCGGTCTGTGCCTGGAGGGAGCTGGATTACAGGTGATTTTTCTGATTGCAGGTTGCTGATGTGAAGAAGTGAATGTGCTCTTAGGCAGGTTAGCCAAATGGAGGGGCAGAAGCTATTGAATAAGCATTAAGTGAATTGGGGGCTTAATTCCCAGTGAATGCCAGCTCCTCTAGTTCTTTTCTCCCTTAGGCTTTAATAAAAATCTGTCTTATCCTGAAACCTGCAAGAGAGAAATATCCCCAGCAGCACAATTAGTGCATGCTATGCCACCTCTTACAGTGCTGTAATATTGTCTTTCTTTCAAAGTAAATAAAGAAAGAAAGAACCCCCCCACATTTGATTACATGTTCTGTTCTTTCCTCCAGCCTTGTCAACGTGAAGCACAGGGATTGCCTAATCTGCTCTCATTATTTAATTATGTGACTGCACTGGCTTCTGGCCCTAACCCACTGCAGGCACCTCCAGCTCTGGTGGGTATGGGAAGTGTGTCCTCACATTCTCTGCCTATTGGGTGTGTGAGTGGGCAGCCAGCACAGGGCAAGGACGTGGCTTGGATCCAGCTGAGGAGTGAAGCACTGGTCCCCAGCATCCGGGCCTGTGGTCACCAGGGGACATCAGCCAAGGCCTTGAGGAGCAGGCAAGTGGAGGCACTGGGTGTCCACACCCTTCCTGGCATGCCCACTCCCTGGGAGTGCCAGTGGGATTTGT
>NW_005054503.1:827761-847265 GCF_000277835.1 Geospiza fortis | reverse complement strand
GTCCCAGGCTGTGGCAGGGCTCAGTCCAGCTGCAGGGTGCTGCCAGCTCCTGGTGGGAGCCGAGCCCCAGCCCTGGCACAAGCCCTCCTCTGGCCATCCAATCTCTCCTGCCCCCAGGGGACAGCTGCAGCCTGTTTATGTCTGGGGGTGGTGTCTTAATCCAGCTACTTAAAAACCCAGTAAAAAAGTCCTTCTGCTAAAATGCTGCTGTAGGAAGGATGGAGGAGCCCAATCTGCATGGCTCAACAGCATGGATGTGATTTGTGCTTCAGTGATGTTATACCAGATGAATTTGTCCTCTCATCCTTAGTCAAAATGTCTGCATACCTGGTCTCTAAATCACTGTTTTCATTATCTTGTTATTTATCTCTCTCCCTCACAGAGCTATTAAAGTCCTGGGATTAAGAACATAAAATGTGTCTCCAAGACAGAGTCCGTGCCCTCTGCTGTTGGCAGTTTCCCCACGTGAGGCCCTCAGCAGTGTAGCTGTGTGGGCCAGAGAAAGAAATAAGGAGAATTTGGTCCCCCCAGCTTGAGCCTTGAGGCACATGGTGCTTTTCGTCCTCTGCCACTTGCAGGGAAATGAGTCACCATCAGGACGGCATCTTCTGCGTGAGGTTGGTGTAGCTCTGGGAGATGGACCCTGGCTGAGTGATGGAGGTTTGATGGCACTTAGAAAGAGTCACTTCTATCACTAGCTTTGCACAAGCACTTTGGCTCTTTACAGTTCTCATTAGGTGAGCAGCTGCAGAGGCACAGGGTGATGGATTTTTCACTGTCAGTCCGCTTTGCCTGTGTCTGAGCAGCTTTGCTTTGGGAGATGGACCATGTGGGGCTTCTTACTGAGGCCAAATTCTTCCAGCACCAGGATGGTAACACATATGTGGGACACCTATGGAAAAAAAAGGATTTAACTGAAATTTGGTGCTACTGTTTCTTAGGCTTTGAGCATTCACAGGGTGCTGAAGGATGAGGCGCCTGTTTTCCTCTGTTCTCATTTCATTTTGTTTCCTTTGTTTGGTCCCCATCATAGCAGCACTTGGGCCCAGGCCCAGCACTTAGCAGCAGTAGCACAGGAATTGATTTCAGCAGAAGCAGACAATTTCCTAAATTATTAATGTTAATAGTGGACAAACCACAGGACACAAGCAAAAATATACAGAACAAAGAGCTGAAGAAAAGCAAGAGGATGGCAGCCGGAATCATCAGGGTGATGAGAGACAGAACAGGGATAGACAGAGATATGTCCTGCATAACTGGGACCAAGATGGAGCACACACAGAGAAGGTTTTGGGAAAATCCAAAAGCAAAGCAGTGCACCCCTTGGAGAGATTCCCAATTGCTATGGATACATGCACTGTTATTATCAGGGTTTTATAACAAGCAGCTCACACGCAGAAATTTCTACATAATGAAAGATCTGTACCCCATGCCTGCATTAGAAGCATGCTGGGGGCCAGGGGAGACTCCTGTGTTGTCCCCATCCTGTGCCCTGCCTCAGGGGTGGTCCCTGAGGTTGCCCAGTCCCTATGACACAGGGTAGCTCGTTGCCAGCCTGCCTGGCGTGCCCTAGTTGTGTTTCTCAGAACCCCTCCGTGTTTTCAGCTGATTTGCTTTGACATCAGCAGCCGGCAAGAAGTTCTCTGTGTCGGGGTGCGTGGGAGTGCTATGTGACACCTTAATCATGCTAAACAGGAACACACATTCAGATTTCCTCGGCATTTCAAAGAAATGTGATTTCCTTTGTGCTGCAAAGAAAGAGTTGACTTGATTGCGACTCTCTGTGGAGATCAGCTCTGGTGCCTGTGAATTAGGGTGCCAGGATCTCATTCTGGGAAAAAAAGGGAGATAAAACACACCAGGCTTTTGAGCTGCAACTATTAGGTTTAAGTTTCTTGCTAGTAACTGGGGTTAATTTTGAGGAGACCTGTTTAATTTAATTGGCCAATGTGTCAAGAAATCAGATTTTGTTAAAAAATTAAAAGCATCATATCATATCTGAAATATATATACTGAAATATCATACTGAATCCCAACTTTGGAAACAGTTATTAGTCGTTTAGCACAGGCATGGAAAACTAATGCAAAGTCCAAATGAGTGATTCACTTGTTAACTTATTTCTCCTCTCTGTATGAGTGACAAATACTTAAAATCTCAGCGAAGACTCAACTAGGGATGAATATAAATGAGTACAGATACAAGTGAGCATTTGCTGACCCAGATGAAATGAAGTAATGGTAGGGAGGAATCATGAGACACCTGCTAGCACAAGGCCCAGTGAAGAGTGATGGTGGTGTAGGGTGGGATTTCATAGCTGGTGTTATTTGTGCTATGTGGCAAGGCCATTAGGAGAGCTGGATGTGCTGGTGTGTTCATTCTGCTGACAGCCTCACTTGCTCAGCTTTGCTCATCTGGACACAGGACTGCTTGGATGCTCAACATGAAAATGCTTTTCATTTTTTGTGATTTAGGAGATAACCTTAAAAACAGTACATTTGGTAAACTACCACTCACACTAATAAGCAAAACTCCTGTTGGATCTGATAAATGAATTTGAATGATTATGCTCAATTTAGCAAAGCACTGTGCTCCTGCTGGATATGTTCCCAAAGCATGGGACTGAAACATAGTACTGCCCAGGAGCCCCTGTCAGGGGCACTGAGGTTTGCCGTGGCATTCACCACACGCGTGGTAATTGTTGCTACCCAAATGTTTCAGTTTTCAGCACCAATTTAGCTGTTGCCTAACCCTATTCACGTAGCGTGCAAAAAAAGTAGGTCACTCAAGGCAGCAGGTATTGCTGGGCTTGGAAATCCACTTCTGCATGTTCACAGTTCAGCAGCTCCTCTAGAGGAGGGATCACATCTGCTGTCACCAGCTCCTACAGAGCTGCTGTCTCAAAAGAGCAGTGACGTGCATTCCTCTCCCCAGTGTAATGTGAAGGTGCTTTCCCAGGTGGGCTGCTCTGAGACAGGGAATGTCCCCTTCCCTCTTCAGTGGCAATGATCTTCCTGTTTTAATTGAGAGCTAATAATAATCTCCCCTTGCTCTCTGAATCGGGGTCTGGATTTTCAGTCTCAGACTAGAAAATGGCATCACTGCTCAAGGGGAAGGTGGAAGGAGGGTGAATTTCTCTTCCCATGCCTTGGTCTCCTGCTCCTCTGTGATGCTGCAAAAGCCAGGAGCTGCCCAGGATCAGGATAAGCCCTGCTCCCTGTGGCTGCCAAAGGCTGCTGGGCTGCACGGTGGTGTCCCCATGGAGGTGGCCCAGGAGCTGGCTGCTGGTGGAGCAGCCCTGCCCTGGAAAACAGGAGAGAACACAGTGGCAGAAGCAGGGTGGGCTTGTCCTGTGAGCCTCTAAAGAGGAGTTCAGCATTGGATTGACAACACTGGATGTTTGTCCAAGATGAGCTGCTCTTTCCCACGGTGCTCAGGCATTCTCCTCAGGGGGATTAAGGCAGTTTGCATGATCAGTTCTTGGCACCCAACCCCTAATAGTTTGTGTTCTGAATCCTGCCTGCTGGGCTGGGGTTACCTGCCCTGGTCTTCTGCAGCAAAACAGACCCAGACAGAACCTTTCTGCAGCTCCCTCACTGCATTGCCACACAGTCCCACACCCAAACAGGTTTCTCTCACCTCGTGCTCTTGCTGTATTTAAGTCTCCCCATTTTGTGCCTGGCTGCTGGCCTGGGTGGCTGGAGGCAGACCTGTGATGGCACTTGCAAACAGCAAAGGCTTCTTAGTCCCTCAGTTACAACACATCCACTTGCAACGTGGTACGGGTTGGGTTGGAAGGCAGCCACTGCTCCTTCTCCCTGGGTGGAGCAAGGGGCTCTCCCCCATCCATTTGTCAAATCAATGTTGTTTTAGAGCTGGGGTTAAGCAGTCACATAGAATTACCTGTGTAAAAATACAGTGCAGGGAATGTTAGCTAAGCTCCACTTAGATCACTGCAGATGTGTTATTTTGGGACGCATTCATACTGTGCAGTCCTTATTCAGACAAAACTGCAATTGACGTAGTTTTTTCCATAATGTTGCTTTTATTTGAAATCATATCTATACATCTTGTACAAATCAAACTAATAATAAGCATTTCCATGTCAGACTCTACTTATGGATTCATTTTGGAATTTACTTTATAGACATGATTTGACTTCAGTGGGATTTATGTCCCTAAAAGGACTGCAGCAACAGGGGACAAATGCTAGAAAGTGGCTTTTTGTCTATAATTCAACATATTTGTGGAACCCTGAACAGTGTTCTAATCTTCCATCTGAAAATTGCCTTGTCACCTCTTGATTTACAGTATTTTCCTTTGCCTTGCCTCTCTACAACTCAGTATTTCTTACAAGGCAGATATTGTCAAATCTCTTTCTTGAAACATATAATAACCACCTTTTGTATCGAACAGGCATATAAATTACTCAGCTTATATGACAGAACAGAAAATAAAGAGTTGAGTATCTGGCAGAGATGCTGAAGAGTGATGTTATTATAACCTTACTGTGAAAGATTTGCCAGCAGACAGTTACATATCTGTGAGGTAATCAACGACAATATTCCCTTTATTACAGCAAATACCAGAAAAGATTATTGTAGGATGAATTTCCAGATAAATCACTGCTCTCTTATTGGGATGTTCAGTAGCCATTCTTGTGTAGCACAGATGGGATTCAGAGCTTAAGTAGACCCCAGGCAATGAAAGCCACATGATCACAGGGGTTGCCTATCAGTGTTACAGATGTATTATTCAGATCTTCTTGGGAATTTTCCCAAGATGTTTGTTTTTCAGTGGGAAATTGTGTTCCTGCAGAATTAATATGTCACAGATTTTCAAATTTTCCTTCATGAAAATTACACCAGGAATGGAACAGCTATTTCAATGTGGAATGATCCAGATGAAACCAAATCACAGTGCTTGGCTTGGAGCAGTCTCAAACAACCACCCATCCTTGCCTGAGCTGCCGACAGACCTGTGGGATTTGTGTTTGGATGTTTTGACCCTCCAGCTCCTGCAAACAGGTTTGGCTCATCTTCTGGTTGAAGAAGGGCATCCACCCTGGCAGCCACCATGTCCCTGGGCAAAGAGGTGCAAGGAAGCAGAGAGAAAAGCTGAAGATTTCAGTTGACCAGGGAAAAGATTATTGGGTTGAGAGGCAGCTTAGAGAAAAGCATCTGTATCAGCCTCTCCATACCCTACCTGTGACTCAAAGTGCTTGGCCCTCTTTAAGCCTCCGAATCGAGCAAGGGTAATTAGGACAGGTGCAAGGGTAATCAGGACAACCCAAGACAGACACGGAAGAGAAGCCCAAAGCATTGTCTCACCAGCTCTGTCCTTGGTGCCTGACTAGCCTGAAGCAACCCTATTACCGAGGGTATGGTGAGAATGGCCAACCCTCCCCTAAACATCACCTGCAGCACCCGATCAATAACGGGCAGCATTACCGTCAGCGCTTTCTGCTTGATTTATCGCTGCTTGGAAACATCAGCTGACTTTGGATGGAGCCTTAGGATCAACCCGGCTGAAGTGGAAGAAAAAAGAGCTAAAAGCCCTTGGTCGTGGTTTATTCGCGGCTGGGATTTGGTGCACGGCTCCATCTCTTGGCGACTGCACAGCAGTGCTGGGGTTTGGCCCTGCAGGTGGGAATGGCAGCGTTTCCTTCGCTGAGTGTCACCAAATCAGACAGACTTTGATTTGGAAATCAGAGTCAGGTGCAGCTGCAATGTCGGTGTTGAGCTTTTTCTGCTTAAGGGTGAAAGTCGCTCACAGGCTTTGGCTGCTCTGTATCCTTTCCCCTCTCTGCGCCGTAGGTGGGTGAGTATCCTGGAATCAGCTTGGAAAAGCCCTCCAACATCCTCGAGTCCAAACATTAGCCCAGCACTGCCAAGCCCACCACTGCACCACGTTCCCAAGAGCCGCATTTGCACGTCTTGTAAATCCCTTCAGGGATGGTGACTCCATCGCAAAAGTTTAAAAGTGTTATCACCTCAAGAGAGATTTATTTAATAGTCTGATTCTCCAGGTTCCTCTCAGGCTTCGCATCCCGTGGGATGTCCGGGACGGATGGCAGGGGTCCCTGGGGCTGCCGGCAGAGCGGCCGGGACACTCGGGGACCGCTCCCGCCGTGTCCCCGCAGAGCCCGCACACGCTCCCGTCCCGCAATCTCTGCTGCCCTCGCATGGCACGTCTAGGAACGGAAACGAGCCGGGTTTGGGCACACTGGGGTTTGAAGAGGACATGTGCCGTCAGTGAGCGCCACTGCGGGCTCGCAGGCAGTCTGGCAAGTGCTGATGGTCATGACCCTTTCCGCGGTAATAACACTGAAAATTGATCGTCTCTGGACTTTGTCACATTCAAAACCCTGTTCAATAATAAACCTGAGCTTCTCTAGGAATGGTCTTGAAACAGAGACCTAACAAGCCAAGGCATTAATCTGCATGTGTCCAGGCAGGGAGTCCTTGTCTGCTCTTTGGGAAGTGGTTTCTTTCTTTATAATGTCATTTTTTTCTTCACAAATGCTCTCCATCCAAGGTTATCAGGAAGCTAATCAGCTAGACTTCCCAAGAAGAAATCATTACCTGGCAAAATACTACTCATCCTGAAGACCAAACACAGCCTAGAGCCCTGCCTTGAATAGGTATTAAAGAAGTCTGTTCCAACCTGATGGTAAGAATAAAAATTTCTTTAGCAGGGTTTTCTTACTGCTGTTATTAGTAATAATTGTATTTTATAAAAGTATCAAATTATAGCTCTAGCTGTCTGAATAGACTCTGCTTCTCAGCTATGAGAAACTCTGGTGCTCTGAGTTTCTCATACTCAGTACCATTTCTAGCTATAAATTTGTAGACCTTTGCTTTCATTTTGTTTAAGTTTAATTTTAATATAAGACTGTTCTTACTGTTCACTCCCTGTGGGTAAATCCCATGGTGATATCTGCAGTGTTTTGCACACCTGTGTGCCTGCTCTCAGGGCAGTTACCAAACCCCAAGTAAGCTCGTTGTACAAGGGACAGTAACCACAGCATGCAAAGGACTGAACGTGCTGTCCCATGGGATGTGTGCCATATGCAAATATGGGTCACATGTGCAAGAGCAGATTTGAGAAGATAAGCTGCTAAACTGGCCTATCTCTGGGAGAAAGTCAGGCTGGCAGACTGAGACAGCTGGGCTAACAGCTAAACTGATCTTTAATCCATCTTTGCTGTAAACTATCTAGAAAGAGATCACCAGGCACTAAGTAGCCTGTGTGGATGAGGCAATCGATAAAACCTGAGAAAAATCACTGGGAAACTGGGAAAGTAATAATTTTGAAACATCAAAACTACTAGAATTATATAATTGTATCCAGTGCAAGGCATATGGCTGTTGGTGCGTCTGGAGGTGACTTTACTGATGCAGTTAGGTTTAGTTGCTCACTTATGAATCCCCTTTGAAAGAGACCAGTTGAAAAAACCCAGTGGGTGTGTAGCATGAAGAGGCACTTAGGAGCCAAGCCAGAAACTTGGACAATTTCACTGAGCACCATTTGTCCTAAATGAATCCTGAGCAGAAATTCTGCCAATACTGGATGTGGGCAGTGAGTGGCATCGTGGTATCACAGAAGAAGCAGCAGAGCAACAAACTAAGAGGATTAGATACAGCAGAGGAACAGATAAGAGGCTGAGGAGGGGTAATTCTCAGGATGGGGATCCTACCTGTGTTTAGTGCTCTGTTCATATGCCCACACATGATAAGTTTTATACACTACAGCTTATGGAAATTAGTACCATTGACCAGCGAATCTTGTGCTGCTCCTTCATCTCTGCACTGCAGCTCCCTGCAGGAAAGCAGGCATCTCTCCTCTCTCCCTGTGGACTGATGTGCATTCTGCTGGGCTTGTAAAAATGCAGTGCACAAGGTCCTAGTGAAGGAAACACCTGGTACATTTGGACTCACTGAACCATCACTGGTTTGTCATTAAAAGGGAGGATGGCATAAATGGTCCTAGAAGAATGCACACAAACCCTGGTATGAATAACAAAGCAAGTGAGAGTAGCATGGATGATAGGAAAGGAGAATTTTAGGAATCTGAACCATGCAAAGATGCTTGCTGGTGTTCCTGGGTCACTGGCTTGAAACCACAGCAGCCAGGAGCTCCTGGAAGGTTTGCTGAGGGCTTCAGGCGGGAGGAGTGGAATTGGAACTGGAGCAAGTTTTCTCATTGAGACTCACAGTCTACACACCACAGCCTTCTAGCCTGAGGAAGTGTAGTAGAAGGGATATATAAATGTAATGTGACATATATAAATAGGAATATTACACTGCCAGTCTCTTTCTGTGTTATATGCTCAGTGGCAGCACCTATAAGTCATCAGTTCTGTTATGTTATCTGTAAGTACAGGACAGGGCCAGTATTGTTTTAAAATTCAGTTTATCCTGCTAATTCCAAATCTCACTGCTGTAATATTGACTTTCTTTTTATTACATAATCCTTTGCCTTTGGGAAAGCAGTATAGAAGGTGTTAAAGTTACCATCAACAACTAATGCTATAAAATATATTTCTTTTTTGCCAACACGATTGTATCATATCGTAGCTGAAAAAATAGAGATATGAATAAATATGGTTGGCATATTGGCCTCAGAATTACAAATTGTTTTTTCAGCGCTACACTCATCCAGAGTTAGTTTTGAAGTATGGCAAGATAACTTCTGATAGCACAGATTCCATCTGGAGTAAAACAATGGCAGTGTTAGTTGTAATACTGCTGCATTGGTGATGGAGCCTTGTTGATAAATAGTGTACCACAAATACTGCATCACAAACACTGCCACCTGTATTCCTGATCCAAAATCCCAGCAAAGTGAAATATCCTCCTGTCCATTTGGCAGCTGAGGAAGGTGAGGCACAGAGTGACTTGCCTGACCAAGTTGCAGGGCTAGGGAGAGCAGAGTGTGGCTGTGACAGCAGCAGGAACTGCGTCCTGCCGTGCAAACCCTGGGCTGGGCAGAGCAGCTGCTGCCATGCAGAGATTCTGGGGAGGGATTGGGAAGCTCCCATTGCAATGAGGTGTTCTGATCTCTTGAAAAAGGCTCAGTGTTTTGGAGTGCTGCTGCTCTCTCAGGATGCCTGTGCAGTGTTTTCTGCAGAAAGTTGTCCCTGTCCGCTTTGTGACATCAACCTCCACCATATTTGCAGTCCAAACAATCTGAGTGCAAACAAGGAAGGAAAACAAGCAGCCAGCTGCTTTCCATTGAGTTCGTGGGTTTCTCCTGGATACTTTGCAATAGTTTTGTTTAGCCCAGCTCTGGTTTCTGCCTGCAGTGATGTGAACAAGCAGAGGAGCCAGAACTGCTCTGGTGTGAGTGCAGGTGGCCCAGCTGTGCTCACACAACAGCAGCAGCTCAGGTGGGGGGGTTTGAGATGTGACCTGGTGCTACAAAACCACAGCACAGCCTTGGTGATGTCCTTTGGTTTATTATTCTGCTCTTTGTTCTCAAGGGCCTGCAACAAGCCCTACAGAATAAAGAGGATCTGTTTGCTGTGTTTGGGATTTTAGGGTATCTTTTTGAACAAATCATTGCAAGTCAGCCGCTAAAAATGTGTCTTTAAAAAGGCATTTCCTGTAAAATCAGCTGGGATTGTCACTCTGCCTGGCTCTCTTCTCACCTGCAGTAACCCAGCACTTTGGTACAAGTGTGGCCATTTCTTCCTTGGTTTTTTTCTCAGCTAAAACATATCCAGAAAGACTGCTGATTTCCTTCAGTCAGAGGGAAGACTAATTAAAAAACATATTTATTATGATGGTAGGACCAACCTACCCCTCAAACATTCATCTTTCCTTTTAACAGTAAATATGAAAAGGAGATAGTGTTGAACCAATGTGCTGCAGGGACTCCACACACACTGAGGAGCAACTGCGGCTTTTTTTTCTCTTCAGCTGATCCAAATTTTTCTGCAGAGCCTGATTTTTGACAGAGTGATTAAAAACATTTTTGATCAAGCCTGGGAAGGCAGCAAATTTGTTCTCAGCACACACATAAATAATGCCATGATGTCTGAAGGTCTAAAAAATATCTATAAAACATATGTCAGCAAGAAATAGCATTTCCAAGGCAGCTCTGCTCTCAACTTTTCTGTTGGAATATTGAAACAGAGATTATTAGTGTGAATTTTTAAATAATCATGGAGGTTTTAGAAAAACTCATGCTTCGTGATTCTTTTCCTGTTTGCAAAATGCTTTTTTTTTCTTTTAAGTGAATCATTAAAAAATTTCTTACTCTGGTTTTTTTTTTTTTTTTTTTGTCACATCAATTTAAAATAGAGAGATATATCAATGTATTTTAAGTTGTTCATAGATGTCTTGGCACAACAGATTTTTACTTTTCTCTTTGTCAACACAAGAATCAGTTCTTTGCTGGCTGGTTGGATTTTTCATTAACGAATTTCAAAACACACAGTGCTTTGCTTAATTACAGAGTCTCTATTTTTAGCTTCCTCATCAGAAGGTAGATGTAACTGTAACATGCAGATTGAATTCCAGGTATTTCAGCCAATTATGCTGTTCAAGGACTACTCTTGTGAGCTTCTGAGTGGTTCTGTTGCATTAATTTTCCATGCCCATTTACAGCAGTAAAGATTATCAGCTTGTTTACTGCTAATAAGTAACAACCAGGAAAGGCCAAATTAAAAGCAGTTTTGTAACTTAAAGAGATATATCTCCAGCTGATCCTCTATTTTCCATTACCTTCAATATTCACAGTGTTAGTTTTGGATTTGTGTTTTCAGATTTTTCTTATCTCCATGGGCTGAGCTGGGGCAGAGGTGACAAGAGGCAGATGAGGACAGCAGAAGCAGGGACTGCCTTTTTCCACAGCAAGTGCTGGATGAAGATGTGTGAGAAACTTCAGCTTGAAACCAATTATGCCTCAGCTCTTCTCTGGTGGGAATCGAGTTAATAATAATCTCTCATTGTCTTCCTGTTCTCCTTTTGCTATTATCTGTGCTGTAATCCAAAGGAGCACTGGTTTTAGCTATTTAGCATTTCTGTAATAACTGCAGCCACAGATGCAAAGTATTCCACTTAAAGTGACATTCTTCAGAGTGAAACATGATGTTGATACCTCAGCTAGCTGTAGGTGAACTCAAAGCTTGCATTTTTTACCCCAAAAAAGTTTTTTTGTATGCTTTTTCTCTCTGAGAGAACCACAAAACAAAAATGCCTGTCTTTTAAATTCTCAGCCCCACACTTCCTGACTGACCCAATATGAACCACTGCTGCTCTGCACACATTATTTCCTCTCTTAAAAAAAAAAAAAGGCAAAAAAAAATAGCCACAGTCTGGCAATACCTTGCATTTCCATTGACCTTATCTCTCATCTTTTGGGGGTAGCAAGCTCTTGTCAAGAGGGGAGCTAAAAGCAGAGCAGGGCAGAGGCAGACATGGGGTTGGAGACATCACCTCCTCCAGCCCCGTCCTTTCTCATTCTGCTGACTGATCTTCTCCCTGACATCAAAGCACCTCACCAGTGTCCACTGTAGTAGGAGGCTGGAAATATTTTGTTACATTCTTTCTGCAGTATCAGGGATGTTCTTTTGCTGCCTTTTTTGTCTGGCAATTTTCTTAGCAAAATATCTCCGCTGCAGCACGGCTGCTATTGCACTGCCCGCTGCTAAAGCCTGGCTGTTGTCATGCTGCAAAAATCATCAAAAAGCAACTTTAGCTCTTGTGTTTGCTGTGTAACTGAGGCTTTCCTGCCACAGCAGTGGCCAAGGTCTTCTCAGCCTGCTGAAGATGTCTGTCACCAAGTCAGCAGCTCTGGGTGTTCCCTCCATCTGTGCTGCCAGACCAGGGGAAAACTGCTGACTGGCATGCACTGGGAGCAGGATTTTCTTTCTCTTCCTTAGAGGTCCTATAAGGAGCCTCTTCTCCAGTTATATTTCTGCATGGCTTTTTATTTTTAGTTTTCTGTATTTTATTTTTCGTCAAAGAGTGTCATGTTTTGTTTTCATAAAATGTCTCAAAAAATAAAACTCTGTTTTGCCATATTCAAACTCTGCTTTGATATAAATATTTGTATTGTATTTCAATCTGTCAAAATCGTATTCATTTCTAAATAGATTTATCTACAGATCAAATTATAAATTGTGATTATTATTTGCATATAAATCAATTGAAAACTGGTATTATTCAGCTTCAATGCATTCACTATTTTTAAAATAAAAAAATGAGTGCCAATTATCAGTTGTTAACAAAGTGAACCTTCTCCTAATCTATTTCCTTCCAGGGTAACAAACCAGGAGTTGTTTTCTGGTCTAGCTTTTAAATCCTAGTTTCCATGCTTAAACCATTTTCTCCTGACAGCACGTGGGTAAACACAAGCTGATTATTTGCATATACATTATAAATGCACATCTCGAAACAGATGTGAATTTTTTCAATTCTCAGGGTTTTGATTCTTTTTTCCTAAGGATTAAAGATATTTGACATTTTCCTAAAAGCTCAATGAGCAGAGTTGCTGAGACTCTTTTTTTAGTGTTTGTTTGTAAAAAAAGTAATTTATAAACCCCTTGGATGCAGAAAAAACTTAGAAAGAAGGGGCATCCCAAAAGGTTAGAAACCAGAAGGCAAATAATTTGAAATTTGCCCAAGACAATCAGAAACTGTTAGAATTGCTGATCTCAGGTGGGGGCATCGTTAACACATTGCCAGGCTATTAATGCATGATGCAAGTGAGTGTGAAAAGGGCTCAGCCCATGCAGGGGCTGTAAGAGGGGAGAGTCCTGCTGGCTGGGAGGGACATAGTTCAGAATTAGTGTTACACTTTATTCTTAGAACTTCTTTTTTTGCTTTTATTTTTTTCCCCTGCTAGTAGCAGCCATAACAAAACCTGTCCTTGCAAAGAAGTGTGTGTCATCAAAGGTGACAACTTTTTTTTCTTTTAAATTTTAAAATAGCTAAAAGGCCCAGGCTGTTGAAAACTTGATTAGCGATTTTGTATGCTTAAGGGGTCTTAACAGTGTGCTTTTACCCAGGTGGAGTCAGACTACAAAGAGGAAGAAACCTCCGTTTGACACTGCCTCACTAATCTCAGCAGTGTATCACTCATTATTCTGCACGGGATTAAAGGTAAACTCTGTATTGCTGCCTTTGAGGCTCAGCAGGGCAGTTATCCTTTGCAAAAATGGGGTTAAATAATTCCCCATGTGTGGCAGAAAGGTTCTGGAGGGAACACAGTTGGGTTTAAATTACCTGGCAGCCCCTTCAGTGTTCCAGCCTTTGTCTTCTCTCCTGTAAAATATTCTGTAGCTTAGTTCTAGGATAAAAGGACTTTCTTAATCATGAAGGAAATTTAAAAGAGAGAGGGTGGTAATTGAAAATTACTAGTCCAGTCTAAGGAGAAAAGAGGAAACAATTTTTGTATGTGTGTGTGACATTTTTACAATCATTACAAGAACGCACAAGTCCTGGATGCTCAGCTGAAGTTAACCAAGGTATTTTTAATTGAAGATCAGGCCAAATAAGCACTTTTAAATTCACTTTGCTAGGTTCTTTATTCTAGACATTGTCTCCTATTAAATGAAGAGCATGTTAGAAATTTTCCATGGAAAGAAAGTTGGTTGTTTTTGTTGTTTTTTCTCTGTAGAATTCAAATCTTGTGTCTATTTTTAAAGCATCTCAGAGAGCTTCTCAGTTCAGATTTTCAGTCAAATGTTAGCAATCGAGAGGTGTTGTAACTAGTGTTTACAAACATATTGTGTAGTTTCTGAATTTTGCACAAATATAATCTGTTTGGAGACGTGAAAGGATTATTTTTTAATATAATAAGTGAAATAGTAAGATTCTACCTATATTCATTTTTATACACCCACACACACATATGTATTTGAGATCAGGAGCCATATGGGGTTGTTGGTATCTGCCTGCATTTCTGAAAAATGGTCCTTTTCTCTTCTAAACTGAGGCTCTTCTGAAGCTACAAAGGTAAATTTGCTCCCCAGGATACTCAGAAGTCTCTTAGCAAAAATCATGATTGTAGATCACCCCATACCAGCTCCCACCTTGATCTGTTGGCACACAGGATCTCTAACACTGCATGTTGAAAAGATGCTTATCACAAAAAGTGGAACAGAAGGTTTTGACCCTTTAACATGACTCACTCAGTTATGACTACAGTGCAGAAAGATAGCAGTTGCAGGAGTGATTTGCATTCTATACAAATGTGCTGATCCTGGAGATATAACCAGATGGAGGCTTTTCCAAGGCACAGGCATCTGGAAGGCGTATCCCTGTAGAGCCTCTCTCATTCTATCCCTGTTCAGAAATTATCACTCAAGGATATCATTAATTTTCCAATCATATTTTGATTTTAGGGACATTTTGACACATAGTTTTACATGACTACATGCTTATCTGCATTAGGACCAGTCTGCTCTCACCATCCCCAGAGAATTCTTGTGCTTTGATTAACTAGAGGGCTTTTCTAAACTTTTCTGATGTAGCATGTGTCAGATTAAAGCTGATCTATGCATCAGCGAGCACACATGTAAGGAACTTCTCCTCCCTTCCTGTGTGCCCTGAGGGAAGGCCTTGCACAATAATAAATCCCTGCAATCAGCCATGTAGAAAGTAGAGAAAGACCTGGCCTATCTCTGTTTTATGATCCCAGAAAAGCTTCCACCAGCAGTAGCAAGATCAATGTTAAGAGGAGTTCAGCAGAATAGGAGGAAAAAGGAAAATGACCATGGAGAGAAGCCTGGGTGGTGTTCTGCTCACACTGAATCCTCCCTGGGATGAGCTCAGAGCAGTGGCTGAAGGCTGAGCTCAGCCCTGCTCCTTGTGCCCAGCCTGCCTGAAGATCCCTTTCCTAAACCTCTCCAGGCTCACAGGGATAATGAGTGAGAGCAGGAGGCTGAAGCAGATGGTAACAGAGCCTTTTCTCTCCTCAACTCACCCGTGGTGCTACTCTACAGTGGGAAAGAAATGAAAGGCTGAAAGTTACCTAGGAAGGGAGAACTGGACTGTTTCTTGCTGAGTTACAACTCGCTTAATTCAAAACTATTGTCAAATGCTGTTTTATTTCCAGTCCTTAAAAGCACATTATTTTTATGAAATATTTTAATGTAATTGGCTTAAAAAGCACAGGAGAAAATTTTCTCTGGTTCCCTGCAGAGTCTTCTGCAGTTTTCCTTTTTTGCTGAGGCCTCGTAACATCGGTATCAACTCGCTGTTGATAGTAATGGTAATGAGCTGCTAGCATTTTATCACTGTGGATGTAGTGACTGTAATATTTAACTCTTCATCTGAAGGTGGGATTGCAGACCCTCTAAACATACTGGTGTTTTCTGTGGTCAAAACTGGCTCAAGATGCTGAGTAAATAACTTGTTAGCGTGTGTCTAAAAAAGTGCACTTTGACATTTATTTCAAATATTTTCACATGTATTTTTTAAAAGTTTTTTATTGAGCATCCCAAACCACACAGCAGAGTTTTCACTTGACTGAAATTTTGAAAGTATAATTCTGATAAATGAAAAGGTTTCTTCTGGCACAATGAGCTTTGCTATGAGGAAATGCCATTCCAAAGTCAGGACATTAGGATAAAACCTGGAAGCAATGTTCTGCCCAAGGCCTGTAACTGCTGCGAGATCTTTGGCAAACCTCCTCACCCTCTGGGCCTGATGCCTTTGAAAATGTGATATAATGATTTCCATTATTTTTGTAAAAATTGTTTTGACATCTACAAATGCAAATTGTTGCAGAAATTGTAAGGGACAGCACTGTATTTTGTGTATGAGGCCAGTGGGCAGTAACTCCACAAAAGATTTTTTAAATGCAGATCTTGCAAATAACAAGAGACGGGGTGACTGAACTGAGGAGTAGCTCAGCTTTTGAGGACTCAAACATTTCAGCATGCACCAAGCCAGCCACTTAAAAGTACAACCACCCTTCCTTCATGTCAGCTTTCCTGCTAGTGACCTTAGTAGTTTACTTTAAGTCAATATTTACTTTAAATATTATGAGTAAGTGACAATAATTTACCAAGATTAAAATGCAACTCTGATAAGAATTGAGCCAAGTACACACTAGAACACTTTTTACAAGAGATTCTCTTCAAGGAGCCTGAGCTCTGTTATGCTGAGAAAATGTGCTGGGAGTGTTGGACCTGTCACACTCTGTGATGGTGTTGAAGGTAGATCTGTAAAATTCACTACTTGAATTGTACTGCTACAGCTGGACATTGCTCTCAAAGGTCAGTTTCATGCTACAAAGGCCCTTTGAGCCACTAAAGATGATCAAGGCTTCCCAGAGTAGCTGAAGCTATTGCTATGAGGAGCTGGGGTGGCACAGGACTGCTCTGCCAGTGACAACAGTCACAGGAAGGGACATCTTTCCCCTGTTCCCTCTGGGCTGCAGCAGTTGTTGCTGCCTCAACTCTGAATATGTGAGTTCTCTTGACAGGTTTAAAATCAGCTTGAGTCCTGCAGATGAAATCTTCATAAAGGCAAACCTTGAAAATTAAATTTCCTTTATGAAACATCTGGTTGTAGTTTTGCAGCTCTAACCAGAAAATCTAGCTGAGCTAACATACATCCTGCTAAGGAGTGCAGAGGCTGTGGTGGTTAGTAAATCCTTTGGCTACAAAATGTCTGTGACAGTCTCTAAAATATTTGTTCCTCCTGCCTAATCACTCTTTAACATTTCTTAAAATTGATGGGGTAAAGGTTTTCAACTTCTGTCTTCTGCACAAAAGCTGTTTTTTCTCTGTATCTCCTGTGAGGAAGTGGCACCAGTTTTGTGACCATTATTTATCATATCCATGAGGCTGCCTAGCCAGTCCTGTGCTTCTCTTTCATGCCTTGCTTTATTCTTCAGGCTAAGCAATCAACACTTCATTACCAAATATAAGACAGGGTTGAACTTTTCAATGCTGTAATTAAGAGAGTGTCAGCATGAACGCTATAAATTCCTTTTCTGAGGGATTTATGACCAAAATGTAAAACTATACTCTAGCTGAAAAAATGCTTTTCAGATCTTATACTATAAATTGTGATATTTTAACAATTCAAGGGGTCTTTAAAATTTTTAAGAAGGAAGTTAAACTGAAAAGAAAAAATAATGAAGGAAGATTTTATTCTAGTTGTTAACCTTCTTCTTTTTAAACACACAGGCTTTGCAGGGGCAGATTCTTCAACTCAGAGACCTAATTTTCCCACACTTGTCCTCAGCATATATTTTTCTCAGAGAAAAAAGCTCTACAGGCTTTTTTCTTTTTACAAAAAAGGACTGAAGATGTCACCTGGTGGTCATCTGTGACTATGAAATCCATAATCCTTACAGGTAGTTATGTTGTCTGCCAGTAAGTTCTCACTTTTGAGGTTTGGTTGTTGGATGGCAGAGCTGCTGATTCTGATAATAACTCAAATCTGTTGGGATTGTGAGGAAGTCTGAGTACTCTTATTTCAGCTCTAGTGAATGTGCTGAGTAACAGCTGGTGTTTCTAAGAGTTATTCTTTTATTGGTTTGGTTTTAGGGATTGCTTACTCCATCTGAGATTTTGTTACATCCAGCAATTTTCAGGATTCACTGTTATGATCCCCACTGCAGCTATGACTCTCTTCAAGATACATATTTTCTCTGGCTATATAGCGACTCTTCAGCTTTAAGAGCATTTTATCAGGTAATTCTAAGGTCATGCAAGAAATGTTGGGAATGGGTAGGTTCTATTTGTCCTTCCAAAACACCAATGAGGCACAACCACAAGTATGTCCAGACCAAAGTTTTCCTTTGCAGCAGTGTTTTAACTACTGCAGCACAGCTCTAAATACCATCAAGATGAGCAGCTCTGTGTGCCTGTGTGGCTTCTGGGTTGTTCAAGGGTGGTTCCTGTGCTGAAGCTGTGCCATACGACTGGTGAGGAGACTGTTGGTACCTGGCCAATTGAAGCAGAACCAGGAGGAGCTGCTGGGGCTGGTATTAGCTGGAACTTGGATTCACGCTCTTGGATGATTCCTGGATCTGACATTAAGTGAATACTGCCTTCTCCTGCTTGTAAAATGCCCAGGATCACCTGCACCCTTCAGCTCTCTGAGGTGTGAATGGATGTTTGGGTATTAGCATCTGCAGCTGAGGAAATTGGCTGCTTGGTTCCTGCTTTTTGCCACTGTTCACATAATTTCAAAGGCAGCTTCAATACGAAACATTGAAGACTTTAAAGATAAGAAGACTAAAAATAATGTATTTTTAGAGACACCATGGTGTGATTAATAATTATTCTGCTATTCTTATTAATTTACTACCATGGCTCCTGTTAGATGTTGTTCTGTAAATTTGTAATGGAGTCACACTTTATAAAGAGAGAAACTTTTCCCAGGTTACACTTCTGGAAAAATGTGACAAGTCTTCACAGAATAGCAAACAGTGCTAAGATTGCAATGATCATCTTTTTGTTTTGCATTTAAAATGAACCACACCTTTCCCAGGTATTGGCTTTCAGGCTTTTCTTCCTTTTGTGGTGGTATATTTTGAATGTGTTCTTCAGTTCTTTTCTGATAGGTCATATTTATTTGAAACCCTTTGGTACTTTTGAGCGTGATAAAGGCTTGTTAGTTTGCTTTTGGGAAGATTTCCCAAACTGCTCCTACAGAAGAGCTGGACACAATTGATGTTTTCTTCTCCTTTTGTGTAGCTAGGGAGTATTTTTGGGGGCATTTGGTGCAGAACACCATTGCAGGTATCATTTTGTTTCATTAGTTTCTACACGTATAGGGTGAAAGTATCAATTAATGTTTGTTACTGTTCAATTATTTATAATGCTGACTGAAATTATGGAAAACTATTTTCCCTCTCAATAGAGTAGATTAGTCTGTTAAAAGACCTGTGCTTTTCACTTCCTTGTGCCAGCCACCAGTATTGAAAGGAGGGGAGATGGAGAATTATCTACATGAAACAAACTCTATTATAACAGCATTTGGGAACCAGCATTTGGAATACAGGACCTGTCATTGTGACATGGCACAGCCCTTGCAGAAATGGCCAAGATCTTCCCTGGAAATGCTGTGGCATCCCTATTTTTTTCTGGGCATTTGTTTTGCTGTCTGCTGAACTGGCATGACTTGTTCCCTGTGATAAGCTTGTCATCCTGCCTATGGGTGTAGGAATTTTCCCCAGATTTATCAAGTTGGTCTGGGGCAAGACCAATACATCGAGTTGAATGGCTGTACCAGGGCTTGACCTGCAAGCAGGATATCATCCTACCACTATTCTTCTGAATCCCAATCTGGGAAATCCTTTCAGCATTGCCCCTCTGAAACTGACATGTGATACAACTATAGCGGATCACTTGGAGTCAAAACTTGACAAGATAATTCCAGCGACAGTGAAGCCGTACAGCCTTTTCCTAAGGCTCAACCACCCTCCTCAGACGGGCAGAACATCGGCTCCGAGCGGCGGGACAGCCTGCCCTGGCAGGGGGACACCGCGCCTCAGGGGCGGCTGTGGGCACGGAGCCCTGCGGGGACAGGG
>NW_005054503.1:806281-827250 GCF_000277835.1 Geospiza fortis | reverse complement strand
CGGGGCCCGGCTTGCCCCGACAGGTGGGCACCGTCTTGCGGCGGTTCCGCTCCCCTGTTCGGAGGGCTCAGCGCGCAGCAGCTGCATCGCAAGGACTATCGATTGTTATTAATTATTACTGCTGTGGTGCTGGTGTCACTGGTGCAGATGCATCTGGCGAGGTGATGTCCTCAATCCAAAGGCAGAGCTCCGGGCAGAGGATGCAACAAACTTTTTGCAATGCCCAGAGCACATGGGAAAATTTAGAAATTGACCAGAGACTTAGAAATTGACCAGAGGCAAACTTTGGGCTGCACTTCTTGGTTAACTTTCTGTGTCTGGAAAGCACCTGCTATGTCATGTGGGTGAAATTATAACAGACTATGGATCCATCAGTGGTTATCTGAGCTATTCTTTGCTAGCTGGTACGTTTATAGATTGCCTTTTCTAATTTCTCCTCTCTGTGTTATCACGAAGAGAGTTACAGGTTATACACCAGTTTTCTGCTAAGAAGGGTTTGTTTGTTAAAGTCTGAAGTAAAACTAAGTGGACAGGATAGATTAAATAGAATTTGGATTTTTTTTTTAATGTCCATGTTCACTTCATTACTTGCAGTGTGTCTTTTAGACTTTTTTAGTCCAGATCAGTTAGACTTTTCAATTAAAACCTTACATAAACAGTAACAAGTGATCCAAGTTTTGTATATGGTACAGGGCACCTTCAAGTTTTAGCTCTTGTAATTCCTACAGTCAAAGGTAAAGCGTCACGTCTCTGTCTAAGCTGGAGCTTGTGGCATGTTTTGATGATTATTAACTCACTTGCTGAGTCCTGTAAGTGGTGCTGGATCTTTCCAACTGAGGCTTAAGTAACTTGTCAGCAGAAGATCAGCGATGCTTCTATTACACACAGCATCTTGTAGTTCACACTCTGCTGGGTTGGAGGCATGCAGGTAATGGGCTGATGAAGGTCAGCACAGAAGTCTGCTGCCTGAATGGGTAGAAAGATTGTTAATTCAAGTTGTTGTGCAGTGATGGGTGTCAGGAAGGCTGAGGGGCACCTGTGTGAAACAATTCCTGATGTTTGAAGGTCTTATCCAAGGACTCTGTTAGTTCTTCTACTATTAGGCAGCTTTCTGTGATGTTACTCTTTAAGTGGAGCAGGTGGTCAGAACAGTCTAGGAGTGGTCAGTTAGGCTGATCAAATACTGCAATATTCTTTCCACCTGAAGTCAAAAACTTGGCTTGTGACTTAGGAGTTAAGTTAGATTAAATCCACTGTTCTCTCTGGTTTCGGGAGAAAGAGCTCCTTTGAAAGGGGAAGTACAGTATATTATATTCAACAGAAACTGCTTAAGAAGCCACCTCTGAGAGGCAGTTCCTTTATACTGAAGGATTTATCTCTCAAAAAACCTACTGCATTGCCCTTTATTAAACAGCTGTACTTAGAAACTTTACTTGTTTTTCTAAATCATATTTCATTTAACAGCCATACCTTGTACTGTGAAAGGCAGAACTGATGTGGTTTTTTTATTATCTCTTGAAAAACTATACTCATTTAAAAGTTCAGTTTTTTGTTATTCAGTGTAGTGTTGCACAAATGCTTAATCCTTGTCCCACACCACAGCTTATTTGTTTTATTATGATTCTTAATGAAAAGAGCAAAGTGAGAAGACAGGGTTTCTATTTTTTTATTTAAAAACAGATGCTGTTCAAAGATTTTAATTTAATTGTTTATATTTCTCTCCTTTCATTTCTTATTTTAACAAATCATTGTAGCAAGATGGCCATGGCTGTCTTTTTAGGTGCAGACTTGTCATAATTCAAATGATTATCTGATTATCTTCAGGTAGTCTAAAAAGATCAGTTACATTATGGCTAACAGAAATGAATAAATCTGCTGTTGCTTACAATACTTCAAAGTTGTTCACTCTCTCCCAGCTGTAGGATTGGGATACATAAATTTTTTCAGTAATATAAGGAAAGAATACTCCAGTTTTTTATTAATGTAACAAGGCAATATAAAACACTAAATGATATGTATATTTTGCAAACCATGCTCTACGTCCTGCTGTAGAGCATTTCAAGCTCATGGTTGGCAGTGTAGAGGTAAGAAGGGACTCCTGTGGCTTCTCTGTTAACTTGCAAAAATAAAAAAAGTGTTTATTGAAGTGGTAGAATTCAAAAAGGGATTGGAAAGATTGCACCGGACAGCTTCAAAGTCAGGGAGATGGCTCCTAAAGCAGCTGGTGACACGATGGTGAAAGGCAATTGAGTGCTGGTAATGAGAGGGAGCAGCCAAGGGCAGTCAGGAGACAGCGACACGGGGTGAGGGGGCGAGGGCTGGCAGAAGTCTCGAAGGGGAAGCGAGAAGTGCCACGGTCGAATTAGCCATGAACACGGAAACTGAAACTGCTTGTGATGGAGAGCAGTGGCCTGAGCAGAGAGGAAGAGAAGCAGAGGGGAGCCGTGGCTGGTGGCTGCATGCACAGAGCTGCTTCAAACCCGTCCTGCTCGGGGATCGGGCTAAGGGGGGTGGCTGGGAGCTGTGTGGCAGCAACCCCTGCGACTTGTGTGACAATGCTACTCCTTCACGGGTGGCAGAGCAGCTTGCAGACCATCCTGTTGGTAAATAATCTCACTGAGGAGTAATCAGGGTTGTAATTAGCTGTTTGGTGCAGTGATGTGAGAGACCAGAGATCTGCTCTGTGCACATCCCCCTTTTGGCTGTTCTGTGCCAAGATGTGTCCCAGGTGTATGCACACAAATATCTGCCACCAACATGTGGATAACAAAAGGCAGACTGTGTAGGAGAAACAGAGCCATGAAGTTTTAAAAGTGCAAAGACTGATGTATAGTTGTTTGTATTACTCATGTTTTCCCCTCGCTCCAGTTCTCAAAAGGACAGTTACCTGCTTTACATTCTCATGTAATTCTCTCTAATTCTAATAGGGTGCAAGAATTGACACTGATGTTGTTGGAACTGTCCTCTGTGAAGGTTGTTTGTACCTCCTTTCAGGATAAACCAGCAAGAGTTAATGTTGGCCATGTACCTGCCTTGCATTTGCATGGGCAGGAGTCTGTGTTAGGTATCTAACTACATAAATGTGATCTCTAAAGAAATGAAAATGCTGTTTTAAATATTGAATTTTCTCCCTTTTCTTCCTTATATTTTCTCTTTTCAGGACACTGAAGACCATAAAAGTTTGATTAAAAAGAAAAAATGCCCAGAAAGACTATAGACTATGGAGTGATGCCTGAGTATGAGAAAAGCCAGATCAAAAGGACCTTGGAATTGGGAACTGTTATGACAATATTCAGTCTCAAGAAGAGCAGCCCAGAAAGGAGGACTATTCAAGTCATAATGGAAACCAGGCAGGTAGCATGGAGCAAGACAGCTGACAAGATTGAAGGTTTCTGTGAGTATTTGCAATGTGCACCTGAACTTGGAGTTACTAATAAATTGATGTGCCTGTCAAATATTAATTTAACAAACCTTTTGTTAACATTATGAAGATTTTGGCTGAAAGAGTTTGGTAATTTGCTGAGAATATTTTGAATTGTTGTAATGTAGACAAAGAATCTTCTGCAGCTCATTTTTTGGGTATCTAACACTACTTAAATATGATTAACATGCTTTTATCCTTAGCCTTGTTCTTAAAGTTTTCATCTTTGAATATGATGGTGTTTGTGTTCTCTGAATTGACAGACTGGTTTCCATCATTGTGTCTTATAAATTCAAATGAGTAATTATTCTTTACCAGTACTCTCCCCCTCCCAAAAAAATAAAGAAGAAAAAACCAACCAAATGCCTTCAAATACAAGGAAACGGAATTAATTCACATTTTGGTATTCTTGGGCAATTTGCTGTCTCAGGATGGAAGTCATTATTTAGGAGCATTGTTGGAAAGTACCAATGGCTTAGGAGGATGAAGCTGTGAGACATGAGCTGGTTTCAAGGCCCTGAGTTGGTATTGTCTCTACAGTTGATATTGGAACTGACTAAACCCATTATTTATAACAAGGTCAGGAAATAGAAGGCGAGTGTAAGGCTAGATAGGGCTGCAAAAACTAGAATAGAAGAATAAAGTGAGACTAATCCTCAGTTCTTAGGAACACAACTGATGCCAGGAAAGCTCAGCCTGGGCTTTCTGTGATTTGTGCAGCTCAGGGTGGTGAAATGTAATTACAGCGCTTGCATAGGACCATATGGTAACTTCTTTTGATTATTGTGAGCATGATTTTACTCTACAGCTGATAAGTAGTATTTGTCATCAATAAAAGGATTGAATAGTTTGAAATACCAGAATCATTTACTAATCTGTCAAGGTGTGGATTTTTAGAAGGTTTTTCTTTTTTTTGGTGAATACATGGTAGGTTAAAAATCCTTTGGTCTGTAAGGTTGCAAAGACAGGCACTGAGAATTTGCATGGTTTTGGGATTGTCTGAGCAGTTTCTCTTTGTGCTCCTGATTTAAAAGTATTAAATCTCTGCAACTGTTTCCATTGATTCCTGTCTGGTTCCTAGTGGAGACTGGACCTGCAACTGGAAATGTGATATAGCAGAAATAAAAGCGTGGTTGTCTGGGAGGATGGTTTTATCATTGATGGTGAAAATATGGTCATGTTCAGTATTCTGGGGAAAAGCAAACAGGTCTGGACACCCAATTAACAGGCACTCTGCATCATAGTCTTTCATTGCCCCAGTTTCTTATGTGACAAATGAGGGTAATTATCCTTTCTATAATGATGTGTGTGAATGCAAGTACAAGTGTATTCCTGGTACTGTGCCAGAAAAGAAGTCCTGAGAGGGCATGTAAATTCAGTTATGAGAGCAGTGCTTGAATGTTGTTTAGCAAATAAAGCCTGGGGTTTACACACAGAGCAATAAGATTAAAACACAGCAGAAAATGACCACTCAGTGAGAGAAGGAGACCTCAGAGTCCTCTGGCCAAAGCAATCTCTGACTGTGTGTTGAAGTCTTGCCGTAGCCATTTGCACAGAGGGGACAAATTTAAAGCTGAGCAGACTCTGCATTCCAGATGTTGGGGTCAACTTTTTCAGTCCTGTCATGTAATCACCTTTTATCAAAGCTTTCTGTGGTTGGTGTTTGTGTAATAATAAATCATAAATTAACTAGTTTGCTTTGTGCATGGATTTTAATGCTTTTAAAAGAAGGTGAATATTGTAATTTGACTCTTAAACCTGGGTGATCCAGCAGGGGAATGACTTGCTTCCAGATCCAGGCTAGAACAGGGAATATTGCTCCAGATCTGTGACTTATCCAAAAGCCATCTGCCTCTCCACAAAAATTGTAGTGCTCTAGAAGTGTTTAAATTGAGCAACACTTCAGTGACGTGTGTAACGGTGGGAACTTTAGGTCTGAAAATATGGCCTAGTCTAAAGCACAGCTGTGTAAAATATTGTTTTATTGGCTTACAAAGCAATGAATCTGCCCCAACAAGCTGTATTTTGCAGGTATTGTTCCAGAATATGATATGAACAGTTGTTCCAACTCACCATGGACCGTATCTGGTCTACTAGAAATGAAAGTCACTGCAGTTTTAGCTTGCTGACACTGTTTTTGCTGAAGAGGAAGGAAGTATTTTATTTAGTTAGTTATTTGTATGTTGCTGTTGCTTCTTTTGACTGAGACTCAGGCTTTCTTTTTGCTTGAAAAGTGGAAAAATGATGGCTTTGAAGCTTTGCTATTTGAGAATTGAATGGAGTAGCCTCTTGAATATGCATGTATATGCTGGTAGATTGTATTGACTTTGTGACAAATACAACCCACATTTTTGTTTCTTGATTTTTTAAGTGGTTGGGGGCAGAGAATTATCATCTCAAGTATTATAATATATTAATAAACTGAGGCTCTACAAAATCTAATATTCATGATATGATCTTAATGGTTGCTGTTTGCATGTGTGTCAGTCCAAAAACAATTAATATTCAGTATGAGTGGGAAAGTTAAGATGGTTTCCTGTTCCATGTGTGCTATTTTAACTCAAGTTTGGCAACAGCTCTTTACAGAAGGCAGAAAACTCAATATTAGCATCTGCTATGGGTTTGTGTTTCTAAATCAGAGAGTGAGGAGAGTTCTTTAACTTTGGGACACAAAAATAGGCTGCTAATAGATAGCAAAGACAGAGTCCAACTCCCTAACTGCCCTGTGTTGTGTTGTGAATTTTGGATGTCATAGTGCTGATTTTCTTGCTGATGGACTGTAAATGTTTGAAGAACACTCAAATTCCTCTGAGCCAGAGTTGATCATAATTATTACAATGACCTTTTCCAAGTTTGGTTAATATTGTTTTGGAAATGATTTAAGTTAAGCCTCACAATAACAAAAAGGCAGCTACTCTTATTCTGGAATAAATTGACCGGAGCAGGGGAGAGATGTAGGATTAGCTACGCTTATATAAATATTTACACAGCCCCATGGGCCCAAAAGTGGCACTACTGTGTATTTTAAATTGCACTGCTCATAAAAGGCCCCTTTTGTTGAAAACCTGCCAGCATATCTGTTTAGAATAGAGTGAAAGAGTTGCTAAAGTTAAGGCTATTTCCTGCTCAGTGCAGATGTATTTCTCTGGATGAGAAACTTCAGAAAACTCTTCCTGGATCCAGGTCTTTGGTGTGGTAAGAAGTGAGGCTTTACAAAGGCTAGGAAATCTGGTTTAAACAATCCTTGTCTTCATTGTGTGGTTCAGATCACACAGTGTCCAAGTACTGGAGATTTTACATTGACCTTTTGAGTGACTTGAGTTGCCATATACAAAAGGAATTTCTAACAGAAAGGAACTGGGGAGAAACCTCTGTATTTTCCCCTAAATGAAAGAACACAGGTTGGTTATGTCCTTTAGAGAAGGATATGCTATTTCAACAGTAGATCAAGAGGCAGTGTATTTCTGACTGTGCATGACAAAAATTTGAGGTGATGTTTTGACAGCCCAGTATTAAGCAGTTAAATTCCAAGGTTAGTCTCACTTGTATACCCAGAGAGGCATTTGAGAGGATTAGCTTATTTTTGCACGAGAGAAGGAAAGTGTGGTTTCCTTGTGCAGAGGGATTTGATTTGCTTGTTTAGTTTGCAATGGACCCTTTTCCTGCAGAAGCTAATTCCTGCATTCTGGGTGGGTAACTGTGAAGCTGCCAGCATGGTCTGTTGCAGTGTGTTGCCTCTGATGGTTCTGCTGTGTATTTTTATTGTGTGTTTAACCTTTACAGCTGTCTGTGGGTCTGGATGGGTCGCACACACCCGGGAGTGGTTCTGCCCACCTCAGACTGTCCCTGGGGCTGTTGTGCACCCTGGGACAGCAGTGACAGGCAGAGGGGAAGGGAGAGGTGGCCAAGGGAGGGCAGGGTTTGCCAGGACCCTGCTGAGACACACGGCTGTGTGGCTGACACCTGGGGTTTGCTGTCTGAGAGGACATTCCAGAACTCCCAAATTGTGGTATAGCATTTATATGCACATGAATAAATTAAGCCCCAAAGTTAGGATATTTAAGCTTGTAGAGGGAGCAGGTGGTGAGGTGTAAATCTCCAGGAAGCTGATCCATTATGGGTATGCCATTCCTTCTCAGATGCAAAGTGCTTTCAGGACAATTATTAAGGGAAAGCTCTCGGTGACTAGAGTTGGATTAGTCACTGGAAAATGTGTGAGTTTCTGCATATTCTTCCAAGAATCCCTTGAGTGAAGGGATGATTCACAGCCAGGAGAATTTATACTCTCAGAAATCTGTGGTGCCATCCTTGAATGTGCAAGTGTGTGATTCTCTGTAATACAAGCATGCTCATTTCAAGAAAGATTCTATTTGAGGACTGAAGATGATTTCTCTGTTTTTGAATACCTAGGATTTTTTTTTTTAATGTGAAGAGGTGACCTGCTTTTTTAAAAATTATATAAACTATATTTTAATCCCTTATTTTTTGGAAAAGGAAGATCACCTTTTCATGTTTTTTTCATGTTCTTTATTTATTGCAAAAGACTCCATAATAAAAATATCTAGTGACAATTTAGTCGTGCAAGCTCATAACAAGAAATAGGTTTAAAGCATCAGAGGGCCATATTTAGAAAAAGTTATATATCAGCTGTGAAACTGGTCTTTCTGTATGCAGAGTGAGAGGTCAGGGTGTGGATAAGGTGGGAAGAGAAATGTTACTATTAATTTATTCTGAAAACTTTCTCAGAGGATGAAGTAGCTGGACTGGGGAGTGGCAGAGATGCAGACATCATGTCAATGTAATTGCAGAATTATGAAGCAGAGGAATAAAGGCTGTACTTAAATTGAAGCTTTTGATGCTCGTGACACACCACAGTACAACAATAGCAGCCATTTCTATTTTCTGCAGCCCAGACCTTCATTAATGCAATAGAACTATCTTGTGTCTTTTTTCCATTTATAACAGAAACCCGTGTTTGACAATGCATAACATGTTATTTTAGAATTTATGTGAACTGCTCATTTCACATTGTCTCACTGCTCTAGTTTTATGTGTAATAATATTTTTCCAGAATTTGTAGAAAAAAATGACCATTTCAAAATAAATTTGCCATCTCAAAGTCATTTAGCATTAACCGATTTTTCATTTAAACTACAGAAAAATGTTATCAAGTGTTAAGTTCACTTGAGATTTTCTTCCCTGCTGAAAAGGGGAGATTTTACAGAATTTGTCCTCTAGAACATGATTAAAAAACAGAGACATAAAACGAAGTTGAATTTTCATGTTTCACAGGTAAAGGGAGTGTAAAAACTAAAATCAGACTTAGTAAATTCATGTTAAAAGTAGAATTAGAACCTGTGGGAGCTGCTCTGCTTTTTCTCAATCTGTAAGATTGTCCTGTGCTTTCAGACTTTGTTACACTGCCAAGCAGAAATCACTAATTTCTGCCAAATGTTGCACCTGGATATTTAATGATCAAAGCTCATTATAGGAGCTGTGCATCTGTAATAGAGTCATGGGGATACCAGCACCAGGTCAGGCCACATTCAACTGACAGGGTGAGGGGAAAAGCAGGGATCTGGAATTTAATTTAATGGCCACCTACTATGTGTTGCCACAGGCAGTGCTGTTCTACCTAACAAGGCCTAGGGTTTTTTATCCTTGTTTTATTTTGTGAATTTTATCCAGCAGCATCTTTGCCTTGAAATTAAATTTTGATAATGTTGTTTTTAAAATCTTTGCTAAAATGACTGCCAAAGAGAGCACAATTTTATGCTGTGCATCCTTTTGGCTGTCAGATACATTGAGGAACTTCAAAAACTAACACCTAAGAGTGTGTTCATGCATGTGGCTCACATTCTTAAACATTGATTGTTTTCTATATGTTAAACAGCTGAGTCATTTGTTTAGTAGAGTTGTTAATATCAGTGTAAATTTCTTCTGTGGTGGAAAACTTTTTTTTTTCCTATTAGAGAAGATGGTATAAACATTTGCAGACCTGTACCTGTCTGGGAGAAGTGATGAGCATCTGTATATTCTGGTGAGGAGTGTGAAATGAGTGCTTAATTTGGCTTGAATACTGGACTTGATCTTGCTGATTTCTAGTAGGGATCTTTGTTTTCCTTACTGCTTGCAGAATTTTTGTCTGAATTTCCTTACTGTTTCAGACTTAAAGTAATAAACTAACTCAGATTGAAGACCCTGAGTCTGTATTTCGTCATTTGCTTTCTATATTCTGAATACTGTTAAAGAACAATGTCATTGCAAAGTGAGTCCACTTCTTGCTCTTTTTGGAGTAGCTTCACAAAGGAACATTAAAATTTACCTTTTTTTGGTGTGTTTTGAAATGGCTGTATTTCAGTTGTTAGCCAGGGGATATTTATGTAAGTCTTCAGCTGAGTACATGGAGCTTGGTTTCTGTGGTCAAATGAAAAAATGAACATGTGTAGCCTCTAGCTCCTTTCAAATAATGTCTTCCCTTTAGCAGCTCAGTTCTGCAATGTCTGATGCTAACTTACAACGACCAGACTTCCTGTCATGGCCAGCCAGCAAAATGGGGATGGAATGAACTGCACAGACCTCTCAGCACCCCTGACTTGGTTGATCAAAGTGAGTGTGAGATGTAGGTACTCCATCCTTTTCCCAGTCAGATTTATATACCAAAATTTTTGTTTTGTTTTGTTGCATGGAGCAGAATGTAAACTTTTATGAGCACATATATAAATTTTGCCCTATTCTTATGTCATTTTGTGGAGGTACCCTTTAATTTTTAATATGAGAACAGTAGGCAGGTGTACAGCCCCTTGAATTTAGAGCTCAGACTGGGAAGCACTGTAACATGGTGCTGTACTGAGCAATCCAGTGAGAAGTTATGAATTTAGCAGTAATTTGTTGTTACTGTGCATGCCAGCTCTGTGTGACCTGATTACATGAAACCCTGTGGGTTTAAAAGGTGCACTTCTCTAAACCTGATGTCAATCACTCAGCTAAATCCCCAGAGGACCCCCTGGAAAGGTACTCATGGGTGCTTTCTCAGGGTGCACCACGCTGTTTCTCAGGTTTCATCCTTGTAACTGTGTTCTCAGAAGTTTTGTGGCTGATCTCTAATGACTTCCTTGGGCTGCTGAATGTCTCAGTACACATCTCTCTTTCTATGAGCTGAATTACTGTCCCTGCCACATATGGACTGCCATGCTGCAGGACATTTCTGCTTTCTTGTGACTTTGTCCTCCAAGAGAAGCCTCACCTTGTTCCCTCTAGAGTCACAGACAATTTGTGTTTCATTGCTGCTCTGAAAAAAAGAGGCTGTTAAAACACACCTTGGGTAGTTAATATTTAATTCTGCAGAAGTGAGAGCAGAGCCATTGTCCTCACTAACCACCATGAAGTACATTTGCAAAAGGCTACTAAAGGCTTTCTTCATTTACTGGGCACTCATTTGCACACAGCCTCTGTTGCAGTGGGCAGTTTCTCACTTTCTAAAATGAAACCTACCTTGGAATATTTTGTAATGCAAATTTTTGGAAAAAAGATCGGGTTCTGAGCGCAGAATATTACTATACATATATACACACGAAAATGCAATTGTATTCATAGAGAGAATGGCCAGCTTATGTATTGGTGCATGCACCTTGGGTGATCAGAGTCTCTTATTTTCTTCTTCAAAACATTACCAGTAGTTTCCCTTAAGTCTTCTTGAGACTTACTGAAATAATGCTCACAGCACAATTTCTGACTCTGCAAGCCTACTCTGAAACTCTCTGTAGGCTTTTCCTTTTCCTTCATTAAGTACATGACCGAGTTTTGAGCTGAGCACCATTTGTGGTCACAGACACTGAAGGACTCCTGGGGTATCTGGACTTTGAATGAGGAATGTTATCTTACAGAACTCTGTAGTCCATAATGGCAGATTCAGGTAAACTTTTACACTGTTAATGTAGACTTTTCTATCAAGAGTACCTTCATGGGTTGACAGCCTCTAAGGTTTTTTGACCCATGCATTTACATGCAAGCAGCCTGATGGTCCAGCCTAACATCAGCTGACTTGACCAAAGGTGTTCTTGCAAACTTGCCTTCTTCCAGTGCTCCTAGATGGACACTTCCACCTCACAGAAGGTGCTCTGCTGGTGGCACGGCCTGGTTTTCAGCAGGGTCTGTTCCCCAGCCCACGTGTCTGTTCAGGTGCTGGATGGCTCTGTTCCCACCCAGAGGTGGCTGGTGGGTGACCATTGTGGCAGACAGAGCCAGAACTTCTCTCTTTAAATTGCAGTGCAGCATAGTGTTGTGTTTTTTTCACAGTTCTCCTCTTGGCATAGTTTTCTGCCTTTGGTTATCTTGTATCATGTCTTCCCCTCAGCTTGCACAGCGCCCGCTGTAGTGAAATGCAGGTTCTGTTTTGCCATCTACCTCCAAGTGTGACTGCAGGAAATGTAGCAGGAATTCTAACCTGCAAGTGTGTGACTGCACATGATCACTGTTGCTGGGTTATTTGAATGGAGATCAGTGAAGATGTTGAGGATCAAAAGTTTATTGTTAAGTTCACGGCAGTAAAGAGTTCTGTCAGGTGCCCTGGAAGGCACTGAGAAATTCATCTGTGCAGGAAAGTATCAATGTAGTAGTGTAAGGATCCATTGAATTCACTGATTTGTCAAACAACACAGCAGCAGGAGCTGAAGTTTGGCAGCCTTAGGCTCTGAACTGCTTCGAATGCACATCCAGATCAGAGCATAAGACAGTGTGGTAATTGAAGGTGCCTGGGAGTCTGGTCTCCTTAAAGAGCCTCTTGAGGCAGTTGTCAGAATCAATCTGTGACTTAAAAAGCTGCTAAGGAGATCCCTTCAACCTGGGGAAATGGTCACATAAAGGGATGGATGAACTGTAAACTAATTGTGGGTTTTAGAGTGGCACTAGACTTTTATAGACTGCTTGGCTGGAGACTGGCTGTGCTGGGGGAGTGCTCTCCTTGTCTTGCTGGGTGTGAGTCAGTTTCTCTACAGGGCATACTTTGATTCATGTTTCCTTAGGAAATGTTTTAATCTTCTTTCACCTTTCTTGTGGAAATTGCACCTGCAAGTGTATTGGATTTGGTTTGACTGTGCAAGGTGCATCTGTCCAGGTCTGTGCTTTTTTTGGGTGTATCAGGCCCCAGGAACATGGGTCTGTGAAGCCAGGGCAGGATATGGCTCTGAAGTTTGCATGTGGGATTGAGAAGGAGGAAAGCTCCAGTACTTGAAGGCAGTACAAAGATAGAGTGTCTGAAGTGCTGTGCCTGCAGTTCTGGCATAGGTATGAAATTACATTTTAATTGTTCAGTGACAGATTGTGCTGTTAAAAACGTTCACAGTCACTGCGTAACAACTGCGTTGGTACAGTCGATTTACTAACCTGAGTCTGAAACATGCTGCAACTTTTCCTGGCCTGCTCCTTTCTCTGTAGTTGGAATCAGCCATTCTGGAGTTACTGGGCATCACATGAAGGACACAGAGCTTAGTGCAAGACCAGAATTAATGCATGGTGTTCATATTTCTCTTTTTTCCCTTTGATCCTCTACATTGGCTTTTCTTTCAATAATGTAGAGTAATACATCCTAACTAACACTATGAAATGTCATTAAAATTCATACAGGTAGTTTCTATTAATTTTTTGAAACTATAATGTTCATTACATCTTTATTTCTGTAAAAATCTAAAGAATGTTTAATAAAACTTGTGGTTTTTACCTGTTTAATTTATTTTCTAAGGCAATGTAATGATATCTTGCTTAATTTTGTAGGATATATATATAATATGTTGTCTGAAAATAGTAGGGATGTTAAATTTTGAATTTTGAGTTTTTTAATAGAAATATTTCTTTCTTCTCTCTTTCACCCAATTTTGTTCTCTTGCTGAACCATTCCTCTATTTACTGAATGTTCAGCAATTAGGGTATAGTGAAACCTTTTCTGAAAAACCAGTTGGAGAAGCAATAAGATGTCTGTGCATACAAAAATCCTTGTGCCACTATGTGTGTACACATAGGTTCGTGCAGGAGAAGGGGGTGGTGGGGTTGAAAGGCTGTAGTGCAAGGAGAAGGACTGTAGTGAGTGTGTAACTGAGGAGAGACATTGGGTAAGTTTGTGTGTTTATTTCAGAGGTCAGTGTGAGGTAAGAGCCCCTGGAAATGACAACAGCAATGCAGGTTGTGAAATCTCTTTTATCACTGCTTCTAGGTTGTACTTTGAGAGGGCCTTTTGCTGTGTTCATGTGTGTGGATTTAAAGGAGTCTGAAAGGAAAGGTGTGATTCACTTTGAAGTTAAAACTGTGTTTTTCAGCAGGGATTTGTTGGGTGAAGGGAAAGCAGAAGAGGTGACCGGGGTTGCTAATGATTGGAATGAGGCAGCCTGGTGTGCAGTTCTGTGTCATTTACTGCAGCCATGCAACCTCCTCCCCTCTCCATCTGGGTATTTCTATCTCTGCATTCTGATTCTTCTCTCTTGATATTAATGTAAATTCATGGTGTATGATCAGCTTTTTTAGATGGTGACATTTAGGATGGTAATTTGGATACATCTTTAGGGATCCAAGTGAGACTCTGAATGGTAAGGGGATCAGAGTCATAATTAGGAGATTTTGGTTCTTGGTCATTTATAGTCACACTGTGAATTATTTTGGAAACATATAAATTTAGGAGTCTTCACCAATCAGGTATGCAGATCTTAGGAGATGGTTTCATGGTTAGAGGGAGGCTGAGACATTGAAACCTCTACCTTAAGAATAATGATTCTTGGAAAAAATCATTTAAGAAAGATGCTTGTATCCTATGATTAGTTCAGGTTAACCTTTGAGATCTCATTTTCACAGTGTAAGTTGCTTAATGACTGTGAGAAAGGAGTGTCTGGTAGAAGTTTGGCCTGGGATACTTTGCAGAGAATAAGAAGTTCTGAGATGAATTAATGTTTCATTATCAGGATTTTGTTGATGAACTTCCTTGCTTGTCTGTCCATGTTGGCATCATAGAAATGCAGCATTACAGAGGTGGAAGCTTTGCTATTGTTCAACTCACCTGTGTCTGGCAGCAGAGCTGCTGTTTCATTCTGTTCTTAAAGATCTTCTGTTACTGATGAAGTGCTCATTTAAAACAGGGGGTTTATACTGTGGCATTCTTAAATGCAGGGACAGAAACCCTCAGCTGTTTTCCTTGGATCTTGCTAGGTCTGATAAACACATTTCAAGAGCAGCCATGAAATGTTTTTCTTCACACTTTGTCCTGTAGCTCGTAAGTCAAGACTGTCCAGAAGTGGAAAGAGCTGTTTATTTCTCTGGTCCACGGGCAGAGCAAAACCACTTCCTCAGTTTTCTAATAAGTATCTTATCTTGAGAGCACACATATTTCTATTTCAGTGCTGTCTCCCTCCTGTTCTGCAGGCCCTGTAGCAAGGGTTTGAAAAAAGGGAGCTGACTTGGGAGAGTGTGTGCTTGTGCAGGGTTCCCATTCTGCTGTGGTCCAGTGCATCCCCATGTTCTCTGGAGAGCTGACGGGTGAAAGTGATACAACAGGTTATGGTAAATAACACAGATCTCTCTGGAGCTGGCCATCAGAAAACTCACAAACATTTTAATTATTAAGCTTGATTTTCTCTTTATATTCTTACTTCAAATATTTTTCTTGAAAGTACCAGGCGACTGTACTAGCTGACAAGGTTAGCTATGTAAGATTTACGTGGATGGTTTGGCAGGTAAGGTGGAATTGTATCTTTTCTTTTTTGTTTCTGAACAGTTGTCATGGCAATTGGAAAATTACTTGATTAGAGTTAATGCCATTTGTGAAATCCCATTTTCTGTGACCCAAAGGGCCATGTCTATGTACCTTGTCCATGGAAAATCAGTGATAGTGAAATAATAAAAATCTGACAGGTTATTCTTATTCTTCTGGTCCTTTTCTACTGTTGTCTGTTACTATTTATTTGTGGATTTAGGGATTGAAAGCTGGCACAGTTTGCATTTCTTGTCCAATACAGATCTACATTTTTACATATATAGCTATTTTATATGTGTGTGCATACTTTGAGTTATACATCCTACCATTTCAGGCTCTGCAGTTGCACTGACTGAATGTTGTTTCCTTTCAGTGGATCTGATGGAAATAAAAGAAATTCGCCCGGGAAAGAATTCAAAGGACTTTGAACGTTGCAAAGCAAGGCACAGAGAAGAACACTGCTTTACTGTTTTTTATGGAACCCAGTTTGTCCTCAACACCTTAAGTTTAGCAGGTACTTTTATCTTTTTTCTTTCTTCTTAAGGTTATTGATTGAACAAGTCAAACACATTGATGGAACAGGAATGCACAGAATACTGTAGTTTTAACTTCTGCAGTTCAGGAGTGCACCAGATGCTTAAAATCTGGAGCCAGACCTTTTACTCAGCCCTTCTTGTCTGCGACCTGCTGCATTTGGAATGTTTCACTTCCCAGTGGTGTGTTGTGCGAGTGTCATTTCTGATTTTTCTAGCAAGGTAGACTTTTGCTGGTTAAATAACTCCAGTAAGGTTTTCAGCACTGAGGAGCAGAGGTAACATTGCCCTCTTTAAGGACAGCTATTCACTGTGGCCAGAATATTGTCCTAACACTTCTAGTCTGGCCAAAATGATTTTGGATGTAATGGCCATAAACAGCTGTATCACAGAAATTTTCCTATCACCTATGGGCAATTGCAGACTAATTTGGAAAAATGAGGTTTTAGTTTGGGCTATTTGTGTGCATGTCACCTGATAATACTAAACCTCTTCTAAATAAGTACTAGGGGACCATAAATAAAATTGGAAAGTGATAAATTTAAAAGGAAGAGATCTGTATGAAACAAAGGGAATTTGTACCCTCTATCTATAGAAGGGTTTGGAACACTTTTTATTAAAGGCAAGATTATCCAGGGTCACAAACCCAAAGATTTTGAAATGAAAGAGGTATAAGTTTTTAGAGTACAGGCTGAATACAATTTCCAACTAGTGGAATTTACAAAGAGATTTCTTTTCTACAAAGTTTGTAATGGGTCCTTGGTTTAGAACCATACAGACAATTTATTTGGAGTCATAGTTCTCTCTGTTCTGAGCAGGAACATGCCTACCCATTTAAATCTTTAACTTAATTGCAAAATCTTAATGTGAAAAAAGGTGAGTGCTTTGTAAGTGTTTACATACTGACAGCTTTTATTTTTTTATTATTTATGGGGTGAATTTCTTATAGATTGCAGTATTAGAATACAAGTTTTTTGCAGTCAGATGCTTTGGAAATGAAAGACTAATCCTTTCTTAGAAGTTTTAAAATAAGTTTTACCATTGTTGACTGAAGTCTGTGAAAGTTTTGAGTAAATGGCTGTGCTTACGTGCAGCTGTGCCAGGGACTTCAGCTTGATTTCCTCTGACAGCCCCTCCAGTCCCTCCCCCATGGCAGTTCTCAAACCAGGCCTCTGCCAATGCTTTGAAAACACTTGGTGCCATGAGCTGTTGCTGTAATGCTGAACTGGAGAACAACATGATATAACTTTCAGTTCAGGGGGAAATCCTTTTCCTTGCCGAAGGGCTTTGTCGTTGTTCCTTAAAACAATATAAAAGAATTGTTCCTTGTGGGGAATGGTGGCTATCATAAGGGGCAGAATTGTCTTGGGAGAAGAATTGGTTTGGCAATGGTAGTGGGTGTTCTTTCCAAAATTGTAACTAATTGAAAAACATTTCAATGGGGAGCTGAGGCTGGGCTCCAGCTTCATCCTTGGGGGATAAAGCATTGTTTGAAAGTATGTTTAAATAAAATGTAGTCTTCACCTTTTGAGAAACTTGTTTGCTTTGAAGGCTGATAAAGGATTCCAGCTCCTGAGTGAAAATAATTTTTCAGAGCTGGTTTAATTGAAGAATGCCTTCATGCAATTTCAGAGCCAGACTGCTAAATCCAATGGACTTTGCCCAGCTGAGGGCTGTAAGGATCACATCTCATGCAAGGTTATTGCAGCTTAGCTGACATTTCCTAGGGAAAGCTGTGCCCAGCAAGCAGTTGCTTATCTTCCTTCTGTTGGGCTGAAGAATTACCAAATGCCATCATGATAAATGATGAGGACTCCTCTGGTTTGGGAAATGGAAAGGCAAACCAAATTTTAAACAAAGCAAAGCAGTGATATACTAATTTACAGGCAGGGAGGAAGATGTACCTGGCTTCTAGCTAGGCCACATAAGGAATTTTAGACCTTTTTTTGACTTGTATTAAAATGTTTTATATATACCACACCAGTTTTGTACATTGCTCCCTTACTGTTTGTCTTGCCAAAATTTAGTCTGGAACAATCTGTGTTGAAAGGCATGGTTAAGATAAATAGAAGGTGATTATGTCAAAAGCCAGTATATTGCAATTTTGTTGTAGGTTGCTGGGAATATAATGAACCAGCTTTATGCCATAGCAGCACTGAATTCTTTTGCCTGTGTCCTTTAAGTTGCTCTGATCTGGGCTTTTGCCACTTTGGAGACAGAAGATAAGAGAATGAATTTTGATTGTGTTACCACAGGAGCTCAGCAGTAGTTTTATAGTGTTTTTGCTGAAATATTGAAACTTTCCTACTCTGATAAAAGTCATCTAAAAGCAGGTATTTTTTGTCAGAGCTTATCTACCCCCAAATTTATGCTGTTTTTTATTAGCTTAATTAGTAGCAACATGAAGATATGCAATGAGATTTATCAAAGAGGAAGGTTATCAGCAGCTTTGTATACTAAGGTTTATCTAAACAAGTTATGTCTTAGTTTTGTGTTGATTTTGTTTTGATGTTTACCATAGCATATTATTTTTTTCAGCTGACTCTAAAGATGATACTGATAAATGGTTGTGTGGCTTGAATATCTTGTATCAAGAGGTCATGAGTGCTCCCACACCTGCAATCACAGAGAGGTATGTGGGCATATATTCACTTTGTGAGACTGGGAATTGAAAGAGGAAAATCTGAATGAAATTTTTAAGGTTCAATAAGTGGTGCTTGCCAATTACACTAAGAACACTTTCCAGTTAGTGTAGGACACTGAAACCTCATATGGAAATTCTCAATGTCTATTTTGCTACATAGGTGCTCTGGAGTCACAGTCTGCTTCATACACTAATGTGAACTTGCAATTCACCTTGTTCTGTGCACCCAAAACAAAATCTCTTCATGAGGTCACAAGAGCAGCTGGTGTTTTTGTGTTGGCTTCTTGGAAAATTCAAAAGTCAGCCATATGAAGGTGAAACTGCACCTTTGTCCTTTAGAGCATGTTGTGTGTGAAACTGCTCAGGCTCAGATTGCCAGTTCTGTGGACAAGGTTTCAGTATTTCAGTATTTTCATTATGTCTCCATACCCCATTGCTTTTCATCACTACTGTTAGTGAGGATATGCTCTGCCCTTACTTGCTCCCTGAGCAAATTTTGCCTTTGACACTGGTGTTGTCAAACAAGAATAATTCCTCTTGAGGCTCTAGATCAGCTTAGCAGTGCAATCATCTTTTAGATCAAAATTGTATATGTGTTTATTTACTATTGGTGCAACTAAAATTATTTTATTGTGCATCTAAAACTGACATGTGCTGTATTGAGGATTTTCTTTAAAATTCCTTAGAACCCTCTCCCTTCCCTCTAGTTTTTAATTTTTATGCATCTAACAGATATTTGAGCCAACAGCTCAAAGATAAATCTGGCAGAAATCATTGACTTTATGGAGTTACTCCAGTTTAGATTAGCTGAAGTTTTGGCTCACTTTATCCTCTTACTTTTTTACAGCTTCTGCTTACTCATTCTTTTCTGTCCTACCCACCCTTCCCCTTCCTGTGTTGTTTATGTGACTTTAAAATGCAGCAAAGTACATATTTACAAATGTGGTTAAAAAAACTGGCTGGATCCTTGAATGCTGCACTGGTAATGTTTTTGCTTTGCTAAAAGAGATGAATCTTAAGACCTTTAAGTATTTCTATTGAGTTTTGTCTATAGATTTTGAAATTTCATTGTATATTCTTTATAATTCTTAGATTTCTTTTTTTTTCCTCCCTCTTCTACAAGCTGGCTGAGAAAGCAGATCTATTCTGTTGATCAAACTAGAAAAAATAGGTAAGAAGTTCTGTCTTTTTTCACATTTTTTAGTGAATTTTTGTTGCAGTTTCTAACATGGAATGAAAAGAAATAAAGAATTCATTTTCCAAAATGTGGAGTATGAGATCCCTGAAAATGGCATTTGTCCTTGCTTTAGCAAATACAATGTCTTTTGCTAAATACAATGTGTTCATAGCATTCCCTCAGATTTATGTACATGGTATAATGAGGAAACAAATGATTGACAACTAAGTATTTTAAATTTTAGCCTAGAATTACTTTGCCAGAATGAGCAAGGTGTTATTTTAGGGATTAAGCTTGGCTGGCAGCTGCCTGGCCATGGGCTTGTCTCTGCCTTTTATTTGAACAGACCACAGTCAAAGAATCACCTCTGACCTGGTGCTTCTCAAGTGAAAGAGGTCCCAGGGGTTCTAGCTCCCAGTGTGATGTGTGGCTTCATGTGTTTAGGTTTCAGTAGTTCCTTTCAGGTCCATTTGTGATGTGGCTTTGTAGTTTTTACACACAGAGGAGACTTTTAAAAAAATTAATTCAGCTGCATGCTTCTCAGAGTTGCCAGAAATTGTGCCACTGAGAAGAACAGTGGCACAATTAACTTTTCCTTCCTTCCGTGTTATCATTTCACCATGATTTTTCTCTTTGGAACATGCATTTTATTATTAAGTACAAATCAGTGTAGAAAAGCTCATGCTATTCCTGTTGTGTGCACCTTTTCCCAAAAGCAAACTGCAGTGAGGTGTTTCACTGTGTGGCTGAGGCTGTGGTATTGCAGGAAATCACACCTTAGTGCAGACAGCCTGTGCCACTGTGCAGGCTGAGCTGAGACCCCATTTCAGAGCTGTGTTTCCTCAACTGGCCACAGTCCCATCCTGTACTGGACATTGACTTGTACCCCCTGATGCATTTTCAGAACTACCCCTGCAATGGGGCTGTGTTGTTGGGGTTCACAAAGCAAAAGCAAATGTTAGGATGGAGCAGCTGTGGCTGACAGTAGATGTCTGCTCAAGAGGTTTCATTTGTTCCTTTAGGATTGTTTTATTGCTACAAGGCAGCTTGGTTGGGACCAAGGAGAATTGCACTGTGGAGAGGGCAGTTTTTCCTTCTCTTCCTAGATGATTCATGCTTTTAGAAAAATTCAGGATAGGAGTTTGGACTGAGGTCTGTTGTGTTCAGAGCTGTGGTTTTTAGGGAGGTTAATTGTAAGAGTTAGGCTACCAGGCAAGTCCTGTTCCACAGGTTGAATTTTTTTCCAGTGGTAATGAAGTCCCAGCTCTTTTTTTTCTCTTGCCCTTGTCTGGCCAGAGGAAATTGCTTGTGCTTGGTGTTTAGTGTACAAATGGAGTGCTCATTCTTGCTCCTAATAGTGGTTTTTTCCAGAGGTCTGGCGACGAGGCGGAAAGCCAGGAATTTCCTGAGTTCTAATCTGTCTTGGGCATGGACTTTGGCTTAGTTCCTTCTTGCTTTGC
>NW_005054503.1:800932-806271 GCF_000277835.1 Geospiza fortis | reverse complement strand
TGGAGATGAGAATATCTCACAGGGTAGCTGCTGGTATGGACAATGTAGATGGAAGTCTTGCTTTCATCTACGTGCTAATTGGTTTTGTTGCTTTCAAGCAACTCTGTTCTGACCCTGTGTTTGCAGAGGTTTAATGGCTCCTGAATTGTCCTGTAGGCCAAGGCAGAGTCCTTCAGTCTTGTTTTGTTGGGTGCTGTTGGTATTGCTTTAATATTTTGTGGGCTTCAGCAATAGGACCCACAGGTCTTGTACCTGTGCTCCCTTGACTTGCTGCCTTGCTGTTATCTAGAAAACTTTGGTTTTTGAAGTGTTGCTGGGATATCATTGGGCATTCTGAAACTCTGTGAAAAGAATCAGCAGGTCTGTGTAAATGGAACTGGAAGGGAAGACTTGGTTGGGAGTGGAGAATGAGATCATGTTCTGATGTTGCAGAAGGGAAGAGTCTTGCTGCTGCAAATCAGCATTACCAGACTGAATAACATCCGGAGAAAAAGGTTAAAATGGTATTGAAAATTGGGGCTTTTGATTTTCTGTTTGTGCTCATCTGTTCAATACAGCCTTTGCATTATGTTTTCTGTGTCTGTAACCCAGTTTCAGTGGAAGAAAGGCTGCAGTTCATCTGACCATGTATAAACATCTACATTTGAGCTGATTATCTAGATCTGATTAATTGCTGAGAGAGAAATACATATCTATGCAACATGGTTATTTTAATTCCAAATTAATTGAAATACCTGTTTCTCAATGTCTACCTTGCTTCCATGTTGGTGTTAAGTTTATAGATGTTTACAGGTGCATGAGATGAACCCCACACAAAATGTTTTGATAGTCATATTTTTCTGTTGATGAAAATATATGAGTAGCTGTCTAGACACAACACATTGTGGTGATTTTGCTATCTTTTTTTTTCTCCTTTTTTCTCCCAGTATCAGTCTTAGAGAGCTGAAAACTGTCCTTCCCCAAGTAAACTTCAAAGTGAGCAGCATGAAGTACTTGAAGGATAAATTTGCGGTAATTACCTGGTTACTCAAATGTGTTTGGTATTATCTGATAAGTGTTGATGTTTCTTTTTAGGACACTTCATTTTTTTTTATTTATATCATGTATAGTGATTAATTTGTCAGCTTTGCTTTTCCTGTATCTGAGGGTATAAGAAAATACAGACATAAATGTTCCTTCATTTCATTGTGTGGGTCACCAAAGCCACCATTGGGTTTTGAGCTCCAGTACTGAGCAAGTACATAGAAAAGTATTTCTTTCTTTTTTCTACGTGAATTTAATATTAATTTTTTTTTCAATATTATCAATTAATAACCTCTTCTCTCCAACTGATGCCAGTATTAATAGCTTTTGAAGGTCATTCCATTCCTACAGGAACCTTGAATATCCCCACCCTTTCCTGCTTTCCAACTCTCCACCCTTAAAGCAGACATTCTTGCTTCTGACTAAATGATGCTCTACTTCACTCTTGGTCACGGAAGTGGAGTGAGGGTGCAAAATGCAAGGCCAAAGATGGGGGCTAGGAGCACTATGTCATAAACCAACATCTGTTTTCTTGTTTGTATTCTTAAAAACATAAATAAATTTTAAAATTCCAGTGGTTAAAAGTAAATAAAGTTGGAGTAGAACAGAGAATGCTACTGGAATAAGAGTAACTTGTTCATTGTGCAAGGGGCAGTTCAAGGAATTCTAAATTCACTGTGTGCTACTTTCTGTTGTAGGAAATAGGTGCTCAGAAGGAAGAGCTTACTTTTGAACAATTTCATTTGTTCTACAAGAAAATCATGTTTGAACAACAGAAATTGGTAAGCTTTTTCATAAATTGTCTTCATACTGTCCAATATCTGCATCAGAGTAGTCAGAGCTGGTTTTCTTTTTGTTTGTAACTGATTTTATTTTTTCCTCATTCTTGTACCAGAAAAAGAGTGAGTGCTGTACTCGATGTGTAGATAACAATCACTGTCAGCAACTGGCCTGAGGAGATGAACAAGTCATTCATGATGCTTCTTTTGTGTTGGTAGTAGAGACAGGCACAGACATTAGTGGGTTTTTAGGAGGAACTAATTTTGTGAGTTTGTTCAGGATGCTGAATGTCTTTTCATTAGGTTTGGCTGGTATTTTTTACTGGTAGAAGCAATTCCATATTCCAGATTACCAGCAGCAAGTCCATTACAGGACGTGCATGAGACAGTCCTTGGGAGGCATAAATGCTGTGGAATTACATTTTAGCTAATTTAAGTGGGCAACTGCCTGACTGTTTCCTTGTATTTGCTGTACAGATTCATGAAGCTGGTGGAAACTGCATACTTTTAGTGACTCTGAAAGTTAGGAACCCTTTAAAGCTGTGTGAAAACACATAATTTGAAATTACTTGCATGAGTATCTTTCTTCATTATGTGCTTATTGTGGATTCAACTTTAATTTTGCAGATGCTAAAGTAGAAGCTTCGATAGTCAAAGTCAATGCTGATTTTCTGGCAATACAACTTGTGCTGTTTAAAAGTGATGCTGAAATCATGGTGCAGTGATAAAAACCCTAGATTAACTGGCAGGATTTTAGTTTTGACCATGAAAGTCCTGTTAATTAGCCTGAGCAGAAAGCTGAAGAGTAAAACACACAGCAAGGAGCCTCTCTGACTTATTTAAGCTCCTGTTATTGCCCTGTGTGAATCACTGCAAAGAAATTTCTCAATTTGCTTACAAGTGCTTTGGGTCACTTGATAAGTTTCCTGCAATCTCCAACGATGCTGTGCCAAGCTAGAAACAATTTAGGTTTTATATTCACTTGAATAAATGTGATGAATGATACTTAATTCCAGTTTTTCTATGATATCAAACAGTAAAAGCTCCCCAGAAATTTGACTGCTTGTGCTTTGTCAAAGCAAGTATTTTGTCTGAGAATTGTGTTCACATTGAAAGGCCTGAAGTGCAGTTGCCAGCCTTGGCAGTATGTTTTTTCTTATATATTTAATTAAAAATGTGTCTTGCCAACTTGTGTGCAACTTCTCTAGAGCAGACAGGCATTTATTTCCCCTTTCCAAACCAATGGACGTTATTAGATGAACCTAGATAGAAAATTGGATATTTTTTATTATTTATGTTTTTTTCCCTTTTTTGTGTTTGATTTTTTTTGTTTGTTTGTTTGTTTTAAGATTCTTGATGAATTCAAAAAGGACTCCTCTGTTTTCATTCTTGGGTGAGACTTTTCATTTCTGTTATTTTTCCACATTTTCATATTTGTATAGTATTGCAGGATCTTTTTTATATTACCTCACTTTTTTTTAAATTTTATTTTTTGTTCTAATGTTTTAGTAAGTGAAAAGAAATCATGAATATTTTTGCATTCAGAAAGGTGAACTTACATTGGAAGTAAGCCCTGGTGATTTGCTTTTTACTTTCTGCCTACAAAAATGATATGGACTGAAGTTGCCTGTTCTCTGATTTTATAAAGAGCTGAACAGAGCTATAGAAGGACAATTTGATGCAGAAATTTTTGTTTCAGTCTGGAGAGTGGTGTGGTGCACAGGCTTTGCCTAGAGCTTAGCTGAATGCTGATAGTAATGGTTTCTGCATCTTCCACTTGATGGACTTGAAAGTTTAAGTAAGATGTGTACAGCATGAAGATGATCCCAGGCATTACTAACCCGTTGATTGTGGATTAAACTGGTTTATCTTAGTTTTGAATATGACACTTACAGACTAAGGAAGTAACTGTAGAATTTGCTCTGAGTATACTGAGTATTTCCTTAGCTCTGGGTCATGTAATAATTAAACGGTGAGGCTGCTTAAAAGCACAGATTTGTAAGCACCTTCCTGGTACCAGATGCTCCTGTGTTTGTGACTTACAGAAGGCACATCAGTGATATCATTTTCCCTTGGTGCAGCTGCACCTTGCCCCCTTCTTCAGAAGATTTTGGTCTGTCACAGTAGTTCATCTAAATATTACAAAGGAATTACTTATGAAGTGTGGCTCTGTGATAATTTAAAAGGAGCTTTTCCATGTGCCTCAACTAAACTTACCAAATCCCTGGTCAGGTTAATGCAGTTCATTTGCTACAAAGCAGTGACTACAGATTTGGTGCTTTTCCCAATGAATCCCTCTCAAAAGTACATCAGGAATCCAGGAGGCTCAAAATAAGTAATTGGATAATACAAGCCTACTCTAAATCCCATTGAAATTATAAAAAGTCTCTTGCTGGTGGCACTGTAAATCCAAGATACAAACCCATGTCATCTTCTGCTGTAACATCTGATTAACCTCTCTTATTTCTTTAGCTTCACTTTCCCTTTCTTTTTTTAAAGAAATACTGACCGTCCAGATGCTTCAGCAGTTCACCTCCATGACTTCCAGAGATTCCTGATACACGAGCAGCAGGTGGGAAGATTACAGAAATACTGAACTCTTTTTCTTGGGGTTGTATCACAGAATTCTGTGCTCATTAAAAAGAAATGTGAAGAGTCATAGGATATGATGGATGCCACTGTAATACTGGGCCTTGGAAAGATTTCTCCTTCTCCATTGAAGTCCACAAGAGCTATTATTTTTCATCTATATAAAGCCTCTGAAGGTGCACCAGAGGACAAGAGGGAGGACAAAGTAAATAAGATTTTAACAAGCCTCCGCTTAGTCATGTAGATAAACAGACAAGGTTAGAAATAAATGCTGTGTGCAGTCAGAGATGAATGCCTGGTCTGGTCTCTGCTGTCACCAGAGGGGCCTGGGGTAGGGCCTTGGCCGTGGCCCCATTTTTGCAGCTCTCGCATTGCTGCCTGCCTGTATTGCAGTCAGAGGTAATTTCCTATTGAATAGAGCCAGTTAAATGTCCTGTGCCAGCAAGCAGATAAGGATGAAGGCAGGGATTGGAAATGTGCCTTCATGGATTCCTGTAATGTTATTTAGCACAGACTCCATGTGAAAAAATGGTGCAGTATTTGCTAGGCACTGCTGAGGTCCAGGTTTGCAAATGTGATTGAAAAGTGAGACCTACACTTCCTGTGTAAGCTTGCTACTTTCTTTTTCTCCCAATTTCACTGTTTTCAAAGGATGTTTTCTAAGGCACTGTTTTCTAAGGCACTTAGAAATGAAAGAGATTATAGTTAAGGCATGTCCAAGGAAGCCAGCAATTTTTTCCCTGTCAACGCACATAGTTACTTACATAGTGTGTCTCTCTCTGTAGATCTCTCTCTTCCTTGTTTGATTTTTGTATTGAATAACACCACTTCTAAAGTTGGTTTTTTTTTACTGTATTGCAATTATCTGAAGGAATCTTGGGCGCAGGATCTCAGTAAAGTCCGAGAACGAATGACAAAGTTTATTGATGACACTATGAGAGAAACTGC
>NW_005054503.1:776528-800922 GCF_000277835.1 Geospiza fortis | reverse complement strand
CCTTTCCTCTTTGTTGATGAGGTGAGATAATGGTGCTTTGTAGTAGTTCTCATAGACTTCTTCACAGAATTTTCACTGGGTGGCAGGACGTGTAGTCCCCTTTTGCTGCATTGCTGGGTTTCTTTTATTCTCATAGGGTAAAAATGTTTAAATTCAGTCTCTTTGTATTGTAGTTCCTCGCTTACCTATTTGCAAAAGAAAACAGTATTTGGGATGAGAAATATGATTCAATAGATGTGCAGGACATGAATAATCCTTTGTCCCACTACTGGATTTCTTCCTCTCATAACACGTAAGTTACCAAAAGTCCCATTGTCTATCCCAGTTCAAACAAATGTAGGAATGTGAGAGAGACAGTAAATTATGCCAGAAATGTGCTGTGTGGATGTGTGAAACCTTCCTGCAGTGTGGTCTAAATGTGGCAAATGCAGTTTCTGTGACTCTTTTTTCCCCTTCTCATGAGATCTTAGAGGTTTTGAGATAGAACTCAGTTTCCAGAAAACCCAAGTCCTGGTAAAAAATATAAAGTATTGAGTTGAAACTGTTCTGAAAGCCTCTCTGCTTTCAAAAATTTAAGTTACTGAAGGGGCTTCCTTTTTTCCAAGCACCAATAGCCTCACTGAGCTCATGTCAGAATTCATTAATTCTGACATGAGCTCAGTGAGGCTCAGTAACTCATCATCACACAGAAAGTATGTGATGATGAGTTTGAACTGTCTTCAAATGAAGGGGATTTGCTCATCTGGCACTGTAGTGGAAAAAAAAAGGTGTAAAGAGAGTGAGGAGAGATGAACAAATAAAATAATGCAGGGAATGCAATAAATCACACCTTATTTTGAAGTATAAGGTGTGATATTACTCTAAATACCTCCCACGTGCTCATGCATGAGCATGATGAGGTTTAGGTGGGTTTCAAAGCTCATGACTTGCTCTCTAGAAGGATGTCAGGTTGGTTGCTATTTAGATTGAGCCTTTAACCTGCTATAATTTGGTCTGTTCAAAAACCTGATAGCATCAAGTTCAGCAAAGTCTGTTTCTTCCATCAGAATTAGAAAAACCAAAACAAAACGACAACAAAAAAATCAACGTACATTGTCCATAACAGGAGGCAAAATGTCACCCAGTGGGTGAGTGAGAACTGGTTGAAATTGACTTTTTTAACATTTCCTTTTGCTCCTTAGATACCTGACAGGAGACCAGCTTCGCAGTGAATCCTCCACAGAAGCTTACATCAGGTGCCTCAGGATGGGATGTCGATGTATTGAGTGTGAGTAAAGAGCTTGTGGAGTGGTTTGTAACATTTGGTCTGTACAAGTAGTTTCCCCTGTTTACCAAGAAAGAAAAAAGAACTGAAATCAAGAACTGTTTGCTTTCTGAATTTGAAGTTAGTCATATAAAAATCGCTGATTCCTAAATTGTTTTTCTTATGTCTCATCAATGCCTCATTCACTTCCTCTGATTCTTGTTCCCAGGCAGTTTTAAGAGAGTCTTCCTAAATCTCCTCTCACTTTACACCGAAAATTCAATCCTGAATCTATATGAAAGCTTAGGATTTAAGCTGGAGTACTTGTATAGCATAGATAGTTTCTTTACCTTCATTGTGATACAGACAAGCCTAAGGCACAGAGATTTTTGTGATGTTGTGCCTTTTGTCATCCTGTTTAACTTGCTTGTAAATCAGTTAACGTCTTTGCTCTCCAGCATTTGTGTATGTGTCTGCAGCTCTGTACTTGTGTTCCTTATTGAGAATTTTCACTTTAATTTCACATTGTTTATTTGACTAATACAAAATGTATCTCAAGTTAGAGTTTCAGGATTGAAATAAACAGAAGACAGAAGCTCTCAGCTTGTCACTTGTTGGAGTGTATTTATCCCTGGAAAATTACTGTAAACTAGTGGATTGGTACTATAGTTGCCTGAATCTTTTATTTCCAGATTCCCACACAATAATGCTTTGGGAGTATTCATCTTACCAGAGTCATTTAAAGAGCTGCCTGATCTCTTACTTTTCCCACTGCTTGTGTTTCCTAGTGGATTGTTGGGATGGTCCTGATGGGAAACCCATCATTTACCATGGATGGACACGGACAACAAAGATCAAATTTGATGACGTAGTGCAGGCAATCAAAGACCATGCCTTTGTTACATCTGAGTAAGCTTTATTTTCCTTCAGCCTGTTTTCATGTGCTTAGAACTTTCTGAACTGAATTTCTCTGTAATCTAGAGCAAAAAGCAATCAGAGAATGGATTCCAGTAGCCTGCATTATTGCCCCATGTGGGTTTAGAGGAAGAGTCCCAGTGCATAACCATTTGTTTCTATGGAAGATAGTGGATACCCTAAAGTGGTTTCCAGCTCCTTCTTTGGGTCTTGTATTAAGTTGCAAGTGAAACTTCAAATGCTTAATAGTATGTCTTAAATCTTACAAAAAATTAACAAAAGGGTGCAATTGACAAAGAATAGTCTGTCACGTGGTGTTTCTGTTGTAGGGAAGGTCTTAGCTGAGAAGATACAGAACTCATAGCATGTCTCTTGAACTGGTAACATCAGTTTAGATCTGCATCTCTGCCCTTCTTTTACTTGTGCTGAGATGTCCTTAACATGAAAAATATTACCCAATAATTGGGGAAGAAATCAAGCTGTCAGTGTCTTGTTTTTCCATGTTGCCACTTGGACACAGAGAGGCAGTATTTCCCCTTGTGGCTCAGTGTCTGCACAGGAACTTTGTGTTAGTGACAGCCATAACATGGGATGCATTATGGTTTCAGACTCTTCTCAGAGTACATGTGAAGGAAAACAGACATGATTTTGAGGAGAGGAGAAACAAATTTTCACATGATGGTGATTTAGCAGTGAAACTGTGCCCAAAGAGCTTGGAGGGAATCTTTGTCCTTGCAGATATTAAAATCTTGGCTGGATAAAGTTCTGAACAACCTGATCTAACCTAGGAATTGGGCCTTCCCAAAGAAGGAGTTTGGATTAGATGGGCCTTTACAGGTCCCTTCTGACTTTGGCAACTCTGTGATTGCACATCTGTTATTATTTGTTGTGTCTATATCTTCCTTTTGTCTTCTTATTTCCTTTAAATATTTTCTCTCATCTGGGGGATGAGGGAGGGTGTTGTCTTCCTTGCCTTGCCAGCTCTAGCAAAAAAGAAATTGTCTTCATTCACCTTGGTTTTGTCCACCAAAGATACCCAGTGATTCTGTCAATTGAAGAGCACTGCAGCGTGGAGCAGCAGCGACACATGGCCAAAGTTTTCAAGGAGGTATTTGGGGATCAGCTTTTGATGAAGCCTGTTGAAGCCAGTGCAGATCAGCTGCCATCACCAACCCAGCTAAAAGAAAAAATCATCATCAAGGTAGGATGGCTTTGTGTGCTGGGAGATAAAATAGGAGAACAAGAGCAGGAGCCTGAAATACTGTTCCTGACTTCATGGACTAGTTTCAAGAAACCCCTTGCTTGAAGTGTTTACTGGTTACATTTGCCAGTAATGTACAATGGTCTGTAAACCTCTGTATTTAAGTGCTTCCTCTTGGTTTCCTTTGCAGTAAGTGTTGGCAGTTCAAGTGCCAGATCAAACGTCAGCTCTTTTCTAAAGGTCTTCCACCTCCTGAAATGTCACTGCTAAATTTCAGCAAGGGTTCACTGCTGCAGATGTTCATCACAGATGTTTTACGCCATGTGGCCTGCTTAAAAATGATAGAAGTATGTTCTTGAATAGGAAGATAGATCAGTATTGCTGTTTTTTTTCAAAGACTGCCGTTCATTCAAGTGAAACCCAAAGATCTTGCGGCTGCACACTGAAGTTGTAAAGATTTCACAAATTCATGACTGTTTGCTAACTCAGTGTGATTTAAATACGCAGTTTAGTGAGCCACTTGTGAAACACAGAGGCACTGCTCTGAGAAGGCAGTCGCTGTCACTGTAGGACCTTGTGGGTAGTGCAGGTGTTTTATGAGCTCTGTTGTGCAACAACAACACAACCAAAAGATTTCTCAGATTGAAACTGTGGTAGAACTTTTCAAACGGCAAAATTTGGTGAAGAATCTCAGGGCTGCTTGTGATCTCTGTAGTAAAATAATAATTACTTTTGTCTGTGCTTCTGTTTTCTTGCTCTTGTAACAGTATTGCATCCTATGTATTAAACATCTGAATGGAAGAAATAAGGGTAGATAGGTATAAGAATATGCTTTTGAATTTAAGATTGGAAAAACCAGAACCCCACTATAAGGTGGAAAGCTTCTGTGCTTAAGTTTTTGGGAATTTTTTTCTTCTCTCCACACTGTCTGTTGTTTCCCTGCAGAGCAGAGAGGGGACTTGCAATAGGCACATGATTAATAATAATGTGACAGATCTGATTTAAAGGGAATTAGAAACTATCATGAGTGTGCACAAGAGAACATCCATATCACTCTGTGCTGTCTAAAAGAGCATTGACGAGTCTTTAAATAGATCAGCACCTGCCAGTGAGCTGGTTATGTTGTTTGGCTTTTGTTTGGAAAATGTTGTCAGTAAAGAGTCAGAGGCAACACCTACTTCAGTGGCCTGTGAGATTTTTCAGATAGGCCTGTCAAAATGAAATCAGCCAAGAGTAGGCTGTGCAGAACTGAATGTGGTTGTGGTCTGATATGAGGTGATTAATCCTGTCATTAACTGCAGTTAAGTAATTGATGTTGCCTATGGCCCCTTGTGACATTTTTGTGAACTCTCTAACGAAAGTGGAACTTGACCCCTTTTCTCATAAGAGATTTCCCTTGTAATAATTTTTCTCGTAAAAGAGTGAATTCCTCATTCATTTTAATTCCTTATCTTTTCCTTTTGTTTTGAGTTTTGTTCTTATGTGCTACTTTCTGCAGAAGGATTCCTGTTTATCCTTATTTCTTGGTATGTGTCACTTCATGTTTTCTGTTCTCCAAAGAATGGAGAGATCTTATCAAACTACTTGTTTCTTTATTGCTTCAATGATACCTCTGCTAGTTTTTTTAGCTTTTATTAATGGGATCTAAATTTTAAAGAAACAAGTTCCAGCCCTGTTATTCCTTGTGGAACAGCTGCTGTTATGATAATGACAGAAGGTGGCTGTGCAATAGAGAGAGATACTCCAGTAACTCGGAATGTGCTGAAAGACTATGACCAATTTTATGTGTGATTATCTCTGAATGTGTGAGTGTTGATTTTTTTTTCCTGTTTTTTAAGCACAAAAAACTGGGGCCAAAGGGAGACATTGATGTGAACTTGGAAGAAAAGAAAGAAGAAAAGAAGCAACAAGGAGAACTTTACATGTGGGACACAATAGAACAGGTATTATTTCTATGACATCTACTACAGATTGTTAATCAGTTCTGTAATACTGAAAATTTACATTAATTTCCTTGATATTTCTGCAAGTAATATTAAGGAAAGTAATATTTCCTTAATATTTCTGCGAGTCATCTGAACAGGTGTGGATGAGGGGAAGAAAGTATTTTTTTAATTGTTGCACGCTGTTTTGAGATTGTGGTTGAGAGTGGTTAGTGAGTTCCCCTCTGTTAATGGTTTTAATATCTCCCAACATTCAGAAATGGACTCGGCACTACTGCGCTATTGCTGATGAAAAGCTTTCATTCAGTGATGATATAGAACAGAGTGCTGATGAAGATTCATCCAAGGTGATGGCTGTGTTTCATTGTTTAAGCATATTCTTTCTATTATTTCAAATAATTTCAATGTCTACAGATGTGTATTTCTTATCCTGATGAAATTTTAGAGATTCTATATTAGATAACAAGTGTGGGGATAAAAAAACCATAAAAGGGTCTTTGCCAAGGTCAACTCTAGTTAACCTTATTATTAATAAAATAACTTTTCCCTTGGTTAGTGGAGGACTTGCAAGGAGGAGTACAAGGACAATGAAATATAACTTCAGTACTTCTGTGCTACTGCTGATGTTTGCACTAAGTCTTTTAAGTATTACTGCTATTCTCAAGCTAAGCAGAATGAACTTATGTGTATTGTGTTATTAACATGTTACTTGGCTGCTGTGGATGATAAAGCAGGCTAATTATAAAGGTGATTGGCTGGAGAGCTCAGGCCTAGGAAGAACTGAAATCCTGAAATAGTAGGTGGTTATATATAACCAATAACAAGTACTTAGTTTCAAAGTCATATAACTAGAAATGTGCTATAAAAAATTCTTATTTTCTGGTCTAGGAGGTGAAACGAACTGAACTGCACTTAAAAGAGAAATGGTTCCATGGGAAAATGAAAGGGGGGAGAACAACTGCTGAGAAACTGCTCCAGGAATATTGTGCTGAAATGGGTGGCAAGGATGGGACATTCCTGGTTAGGGAAAGTGAAGCTTTCCCTGATGACTACACGTTGTCGTTCTGGTATGGTCATTGTCTTGCAATTTTAAATGGGGGATTTGTTTGTCTGGGTTTGGTATTTTCTTTTTTCTTCTGGTTGGAATGCTATAAGGAATAGTGTCAGATGGATTTTTGAGCCAGAGAGCTGTCAGACCAAATTTTGCAGAATAAGTTTATGCCAGATTTTAAACTACTGTCAGTTGAAAATTACTGTTTTTTGTCCTGTAACCTCCCTTGTCAGAATGTTTGTTGTTTGTTACTTTGGCTGTTTTATGAGGTGACACAGCTTTCTTGCCTCTTCACAAGCTCCCCAAGTAGTTGACCAGGAATGGGTGGGGAAATGCTTCGAAAAAAGAAAATCTGTTACAAACCCTGTATTTCCCTTATGCCCCCTCTACTCCTTCAGGAGGTCAGGCAGAGTCCAGCACTGCCGGATCCGTTCCACCAGTGATGGGGACACTGTGAAATACTACCTGACAGACAACCTGACCTTTGACAGCATCTATGATCTCATCCAACACTACAAGGAGGCCCACCTGCGATGTGCTGAATTTGAGCTGCGCCTCACCGATGCTGTGCCCAACCCCAGCCCTCACGAGACCAAAGAGTACGTATGGAAGCCAAGCACTGCTCTCATGTCAGTGTCCTTGCCTTGCTTTAGGTGGGAATTTTGCATAGAAAATTCCCTGGATTGAGGAGCACTCTTCAGTGCTGCTTGTCCATGGAATAGGCTTCCTGAAAGATGCTGGGGGAGAGTGATGACTTTGTGAGAAACTGGTACAACAAAGAGTGGTGACTGGGAAAGCAAATTTCTTAGCAGCAAGAAGATCAGTGAGAACTGTAATGCTGTGGACATGTGCCAATTCTTCCTTTGTCTGTTTTACAACACCCAGTGGGTTGGGTTGGATGTTTAGTGGTTGGCTGTGGTTTGGCAACTAAGTGGTCGTGGCCTGTGCCATCTGGAAGCTCTGTTCCTGGGGCAGTGAGCCCAAACAGCGACATTTGCCTAACACCACCCTCCACCTCACCCTGTCAGAGATGGTTAGGCTGACTCCACCCTGTGTGATAGGAACTAAGCACGGTGTTTATTTCCAGCTCGTAATTGTCTGCCACAGATCCTGGGCAGAGCTTGCTCTTGTTTTTTGGCAGAACATTGTTATCACTGCCCTTTGTTTTGTTTTCTTTGCAGTGGGCAAAAGTAAATCTTTGCATGTAAAATACTAATCAGTGACTTTAAAATTCTTTTTTTTGTTGTCCCCCTGGGATCTGGGAGTCACTGATCACCCACAGATTAATTTGGAGGCCAGTAAGAGGGGCAGGAGAATTTAAGGGTTGGACTTTGCTGCCTTTCTGCATTAGCTGGAGATACACTGCCACTATAAGTGGCCACAGCTTCACTGAAGACACATTGGATCCAAGACAGGTCCATCCCTATGGTGAAAGATAAAATCAAGCTCTAAATGAAAATACAAATCCCTGGTGTCTTTGTTTTGTCTGCGTTTAGGCTTTATCCTAAATCTACTCAGTCAAAATGGAATTAATACTGAAAGCCGAATGGCAGACTAAAAGCAGGATGCAGTGCTTTTGTTTCAGGAACAAATGCAGATTTATGTTTTATGATTTCAGACAGACAAGGTGTTCTGATATATTCTTGATGCTTTCATCCAAAATAAACTGCTGTCTTACAATGTTTTGTAATAAACTGCTGTCATAGGTGCCAAGGTGGGGAAAATCTAATGCATAATTTTTCTTAGAATGTTTGAAACTCTGTTGTTAATAACACTGTCTGTTATTTTCCAAAAATGACATTTGACAAGCCTTGTAATGCTTTGCCCATTCTGGTTTTTCACTGCTGCAGTTGGTACTATAACAACTTGAGTCGGGGTGAGGCAGAAGACATGCTCATGCGCATTCCTCGCGATGGAGCCTTTCTCATTAGAAAGAGAGATGAACCCGATTCTTTTGCCATGACTTTCAGGTAAGAAAAGACAGGTAGGACTACCTTACCTAGCAGCCCAACAATATTCTGGTTTTTCTTGTAAAAAAAATAATAGTCTTTTTAGAGTCATGCTATTATTGCTTTCAAACTTTGAATAATTAGCGTGGTTGATTTGTGCAGCAGGTCCATGTATGAGAGTGTGTGCAAGAGTTAATTTGTGACTGGCCTGAACCTTTATGCTTTTATAAAGATTGTTTGAGCACCAGCTGTCCTGTTTTTCCCATACAGAACTATGGATGGCCCTTCTTTCATTCCCTGACACTCCTTGCTAAAGAGTATTATTTCAAAGTTTCCTTCAAAACTGCAGTGCAGGTGCAGGTTCATCAATGATTCTATGTCCTTATCCCCTAGAAATCCTGACCTGTCATAAAACTGAAATGTCAAAGTGAAATTGTTGACTCCTCTCGCCAGGGGAGTCAGTTTTGAACAGTTTTGTGGTTCTTGTAAAAGCATTAATGAAATATATAGAACTGTGATGTTCGGCATCATGCCTTCAGATCAAATTGTATTTCTCTGAAAATGCATAGTTTAGCAAAATACAAAGTTGCTTACCTACATGCCTTATTGTGTATTGAAGTTGTCCAAAATTCCCCAGTCTCCTGTTTACTACGGGGTGAGGTTTTCTGCTGTTACCAAGGTGGACATTGAAGTAACTGGAGCTGCAGCATCTCAATAAAACCGTTTCACACCAGGAAAAACAAGAAGCTTGAAAAGGATGTAGGGGTATTTTTGGATGGGATGATTGTCAATGGATGGTTTTACTGCATTTATCAATGCAAACACAAACCTTGTGTTCAAGCACAAAAGATATTTTTTTTCTTTAAAAACGAATTTCTGTAACTATCAAAATGATTATAATAACCGTAATAATTGAATGAAGGAGGCTTTGTTAGAGAGAGAAGTCATTTCACACGATGAAGGTGCACAAAGCAGCTGTGGTGTGGTGCAGTTCAGAGCCCTGGTGCTCTCCCTGTGAGCACTGCCACCTTTCCCAGCTGTGCCCTTGTTCCACAGGGCAGAGGGGAAGGTGAAGCACTTCCGAATCCAGCAGGAGGGGCGGCACTTCGTGCTGGGCACCTCAGCCTACTTTGAGAGCTTGGTGGAGCTGGTGACCTACTACGAGAAGCACCCGCTGTACAGAAAGATGAAACTGCGCTACCCCGTGACAGAGGAGCTGCTGGAGCGCTACAGCATGGTACTGGGGTGGGCTGGCATGGACTGGGCTGGGCTCTGGTACAGGATCTCTGTGGGAGGTGAAGCGGGTCACTTTCTATGAAATTGAGATGTCTATACTGACTTCTCGCACAAAGGTGTGAAGAACAGCTTCATCTTTGATGTTTATTTGATTAGAGAAGCCCCACTGTGTACTGGGGGTCGTTGCACTACTAAAATGGGTTTTTAATAATAGCCTTGCCTACAGTTGGCCCTGTCTTCTGTTGCTCAAGTGGGCATTGATTTAAAATGATCATGCAGATGCCAATTGCTAAGTGCTTCAGAAAAAAAATGAAATATTCTGCTGTGCCTCTCACTCTGGACATTTCAGGGACGGCGTCCCACTGCCTTCTGTGGTAAAAGGTACCTCTAAAAGCTCACTGTGAGGTAAGCATGAGGAAATCTCCCCAGGAGATTTGTCCACTAGCCATTGACTAAACAAGGAGCTTGGGTAATTAACTGAGGATAAAGGGCTGTTTTCTGGATGGATGTGTTTCATTTTGAGGGAGCTTTGCTTTGGAAAGCCTGAGGTGCTGTCTTCACTTTTCAAGTATATGTCTTTTTGAAGCTGTAGGAAACTACAGCTGGCAGATTTGCGGAAATCAAAACCGGAGGATTTTGTTTTTTCTGGGGAGACTAAAAGAGACTAAAAAGATTTTAGACCTCAGGATTTTTTATGATGTTGCCTATAGCAAAGGTTCTGTATCTTAGGACTGGGTTCAAATGGAATCACAAGGAGAGAATAAAATGAAAAAAATTACTCTGTATATTGTTGTAGGGTCATCTAATAATGAAACCAATACTGGTATTGAAGTACTGTAACACAGGAATCATAAGTGCAGGTATTTCTTTTCTGGTTGCACATAGAATAGTATTCACAATCAAAAAACCTTGTGAGTGATTAAGAGAGACCTTTAGGAGGTATTGCTGTTTCACTAGGTTTTACTGTTCATTAAGCTGAGGCATAGACAGATTAAATAACACACTCATCTTCAGTTATGTTCAACTATAGAAGTGAGCAAAACAGAGGTGACTGGCTTCCCTCCTCTTCTGTTGGCCTGTGTGCCATCAAAAAGGTGGTTTCAGAAAGAAATGTTCAATAAACATGAAGTACTTTTATAACTTCTTGATTCCTGAAACTTGATTATTTTTTCTTCCTTGTTTTTAGGAAAAAGATATTAATTCCCTCTATGAAGTCAAGATGTATGTGGAGCCCAGTGAAATCACCCCCACAGTGGTATGCTTTAAGAGAGATATTCACACTTACTGTAGACCTCTGAAAATTAGACTTGTTGGTTTCCTGTTGGCAGAAATAAAAAGAATTGAAAGCATCAGGCTGCTTGGTTTAGGGGGGACTGGACAACAGAAATTTAAAGGGTGTGACTTTTTTCAAGCTTCTTGTTAAAATTTGCACCCACACATTTTCTTGTGTGCAAATCCTGAGTGATTCACTCAGACTGGGAATTTAGGCAGTTTCTGCTCTTGGGTCTGTGAAGATGATTTGGTTTGTATACCTGTGAGAGGGCTCAATCTGAGAAGGCCACATCTGCATGGAAAGAAAGTACAACATGAAAATTTCTGTGTTTGTGGGTGTCTGTGCACTCTTGTTCCATTAGCAAAGATCTTCTGCATGCACAAATAAGTGCCGAGTTTATTCACATGTTTTCTATAAAAATTTAGTGCCTTTGGTCTATTAATAAATTATTAGAATTTTTATCCTTTATATACTGTTTTAAAAACAAGTGTCCCAGCAAAAATTACTTGTCTGTAATTCTTGCTAGTGCCTGTCTACTTGTAAATTCTCATGAACATCACCTGCTCTTAAATTTTGTGAATAATTATTTTTAGTAATTTTTGCCAGCGAATTTGCATTGCTGCTGAAGCATTTGGGTAGGAGTAAATTCAAGATAAAGGTTTAGTTCATTCTGGTGAAACTTTGTCTTCCTAAAGGAAGTGTGACCAGCAGGATTGCTGATGTGGTTTTGAAGTGGAGGTTTTGTAGGCACCTAAGCCTGAAAACTTCAACGTGTTATAAAAATAGAGGATTTATATTTCACTTTGGTTTAAAAAATTTTTTTTGGTTTTATATTTTCTACCTTAATTATGTTGCAGCACCCAAGAAAGATGTTATTTTTTCTTTTTCTTTTTTTTTCCAAGCTGATACTTGAAGAGTACCAAAGTAGCATCACTTACTTCCACCAATAGATGTCACTCAGGAACTTCAGTATTTTGTTTTCTAAGCTTCATGACAACAACAAAAATATCCAATCTGCCCTATTTTTTTGTTTTAAGATTGCATTATTGATTATTTTATGACCTGTCGCCTCAGATGACCCCTTTGCTCTGTTTCTCTTAAAGCCTCAGAGAACAGTGAAAGCCTTGTATGACTACAGAGCCAAAAGGAGTGATGAATTGAGCTTCTCTCGAGGAGCTTTAATTCATAATGTCACAAAGGAAACTGGAGGCTGGTAAGGACAAAGATTCCTCCTGGGAGGACTTCTGGTGACTTACTAGATGGAGGAAAAAATGAGCTTTGAGTAATAGTTTTTAAAAACTGCCTGTTGTCTTATTGCTGCTTATTAACTGTGCCCTTATAAATCTTTATACCAGTGTATTTAAAAAAAACCCAAACACAAAATCCCCTCATCTTCAATTCTCTTTTCATGTCTTTTTCATTTTTCTATTCCACAGCAATAACCTCAGCCTGCAGACCCTCCATAGTGTGGTATATCCCTTATTTTTCCCATAATACATCCATCCTTCCTGAACATCTGTGTGTTCTGAGAAGTCATTGCAATCATTGCTCTTCTTCTGTCCTTGTTCTGCTAAGCATTTGTCAGGAATCAAACCCACCTTTTTTAGTGCTCTGTACAGTCTCCTTTGATAACAGGTTTTCTTTTTTAGCTGGCTTGTAAATTGCTTGGAAAGCTTGGGAATCTAATGTTTCCCTGTAGTTTCTACAGGGTAATCAACCACATAATAGTATTTTTAGTACTGGAGGGGGAAAAAGCCTCTTAAGTCATTAATTGCAGTTTACAGTAACTGTAATCCCTCTGAAATCATCTGTTACTACAGTTAATGATTGCTTTGTTAGAGCTCTTAGCTACTTCATCATTTATATTTTTGGTGATAGGCAGCCAGACAATCTAGTGTGGGGTATTAATGACCAATTTCTTGGGGATTATTGCTTCATTAATGGCCTTTTGAAGCACTTTAACTTTTTTTTTTCATTCCTTCTACTTGTCTGTTTAAATTCAGGTGGAAGGGGGATTATGGAGAAAAAGTCCAACATTATTTTCCATCTAATTATGTTGAAGATCTGTCATCTGATAACTCTGCTGAGCTTGAAAATCAGGTGAGGGATATGGTTTGCTACATTTCCTTGGCTACCTACTGAAGTGGAAGTCTGGTTTATACACTCACAATTCCATGTGCTGTGTTTGAGGGAGCAGAATAGAGGGATTAATGTGTTCTTTATTATTCTCTGCTGCTGAATATTTTTGTCAGGACATCCTTTGCTGAAAGCTATTTAAGGAGATAGAATATCTTGAGTTGGAAGGAACCCCCACATAGCTATGATTTTATGATAGCTGAATTGGTGAGAGTTTAGAAGATTATGGTTGTTTCCTGCTAATAAAAATCATGAACAGTTTAGATTTTTCATAGTATGACTAAAAAATAACATGCCTGAAACTTAACTAGTTTTCCACTATAATCACTGTTGTAATATTTACAAATAAGAAAATTTGATGTCCAAACACATTTTGCTAGTTGTTTTACTCTCCATTATCAAGTTTTTGTGCATAAACCAATCCTGTTTGTCAAAAGAATCTAAAAAAAATTGGTCCCTTTTCTTGGAAAAAGAGCTCTTGAACAAAAGAAAACAGAACTGAACAGTAATAAGTTTGACATCTTTGGATTTCAAAAATAAAACATTGAATTCTTATGCTCTTCTGAAGCACTTCCAATGATTTTCCAGAAGTCTTTGGAGAAAACCACAAGTATTACATTTTCTCCCCCCAGGTTATTGTAACCTTAAGCAGAGTTGAAAAAGGAGCAGTTATGTCAGGACAGAAGCTACTACAAAGTAGTCTTGTTTTGACTTCTCTCACTGAAGAGATTCTTGTGTGTTTTTTAGATAGGAAAACAGGCTTTCAAACATTATAGTGAGCATGCTGTCAGTAAAGCTGAGATTAGATTTCATGGTGCACATTTATTATTTGTTAATATCCTGAGTGTGTTCACTCAAGAGATTTAGGGTCAGATTTAACTCATGTTTTTCAGATCATTGAGGACAACCCACTGGGCTCTCTGTGTCGTGGCATCCTGGTGCTCAATACATACAACGTTGGTGTGTATTTTCTGATGCTTATATATGGACTCCTGACCTTTCTCTATTAAGTAGACTCTTTTATCTTAAGCAGGAGAGATTTTTAAAAAAACAAACCCCTCAAACACCTGCTTGTATTAATATAGCCAGCAGAATTAATATGTTGAAACTTGATAATACTAAATGCTGCAATACATCAACAATGACACCTTAGAAAAAGAGCTGTTGGATTTCAGTATAAATTTCTTGCTATGGTATTACCTAACAGTGAAAATGCCACAAGGAAAACACAAAAAGCCTTTTGTCTTCATTCTGGAACCTAAGAATCCAGAAGATCCATGTGTTGAGTTTGCAACTGATAAAGTAGAAGAACTCTTTGAATGGTACCAAAGTATCCGTGAGATCACCTGGAAAACAGCAGAAGAGGTATTGCTGCAAATTTATCTGTTGTTGTTTTAATAATGTCCTGCTATAAATTTGCAATAGCTTTTGTCTTTAGCTGCCCTACACTGCTAAATGTTGCTCTCACATGGTCCTTCACCCTCTTGCGTATTGCTGTTGTCTGCTCATTTTATTGATGCTGTGCATCTTGTTCCATAACCTCTCTGGGGAATAGTACATGAATTAGCATTTTATGTAAATTGATATTAACAGGAGTTTTCCAACAGAGTACTGTCTGTATTGCACTCTGCCCCTCAGTGAAGTGTGCTTGCTAGGCCAGAGTGGATACCACTACAATTTTCCATGTGGTCACACTGGTTCATCCCAGTGTTGAGCAGAAGCTCTGATATCAGACTGTTCTTTTCAGAGCTGTGAATCCACCAGTGAAGATGTGTGAAATCTGAGCTGCCATTCCCTAAACTCTTCTTATCCTCTTTGCTAACTCTGTTTTCCAGTGAATGCAGTGGCACTGATTGAGGATTGCTTGGCTAACCACATTTTGGATTTCCCAGTTTTTCAATAGTAGTATTTCCAAATACTTGCCTAGAGATTCAAGGATTCTGCCTAAGTTTAGCTTCTATGTCCCTCTACTGCCACTTAAAGATATTCTTCAGAACTTGCTGTTCTTGTATTGAGGCACTAATTTACCTCCTTGCAATATTTTCTAGTATTTAAGAAGTCTTTGTCTTGACCAAAAAGTCCTTACTGTGGCTGTGCTTAAGGATACTCATTTTTTGTTGCTCTTATTCATCTTTTATTAAGTGGGTGATATGGTTGATAGAAAATGTGTTTCAGTGTTTCAGGCTTGTGGTGTTTATCTGTCATATGGAGTGGAAGTGCTCTGAGGGTTGTCCTGAACCTATTTATAGCAGACAAGTTGATATCTCAAGCAGAGGACTGTAAATCCAGCAAGAGGAGAAGCAACAGGAGCTGTTGACCTATTATCGGGGGAGGAGAGATACAGTTCTTGTGCCAGGCTTTCATTTAGAAGTAAAAATGAGAAAAAGAGAAACATGACCCAAAAGAAGTGCCTCCAAATTGAATGTTTTTTATGCTACAACAATGGCTCTTCAGGAGCCTGGCAGCTTTTTCTCTCTCCGTACAGTTGGAGAAGTATTAAACAGTCTGTGTCCAAAGATGATTTAAAACCCATTTCTATCAGTTGAGAGGCTTTTCTCACAGCGTGGCCTCCACAAAGTTCACATGACAGACTGACTGCTGCATGGGGAGGGGATGAAGATGAGGAAAGGCCCTTGTTGCCAGTACAGTTAAGAGGCTGAATTTTGGGGAAGGAAAAAGCACAGTGAGTTAAGACTGTGCTGCAATGTGATACAGGGGGATTTTTAAATGAGTTTGGTTTTGGACAATGTCTGTTATGCACAAAAGATAAAACTAAGCTTCATGTTTCTTGTAATCTTTGCTCAGTACTGGCACTTGCCATGCTTCCTGGGGTGGCTGTTCCTTGCTCTGCTGCTTGGTTATCTCTAGAGGGTTCTGGCTAGAAATGAGCCCATGCCACTAAAAAATGATCTTTTGCTGCTCAGAGCTGTGGTTACTGTTGGGCAATGTCTGGAAACTGTGGTGGATCACCAAGTACAATGAGATTTGTACAGTTTTTTCCCAAGGTTATTTCCAAGTCTAAACACTGTAGTCCTCTTTCTTTTTCTTCTATTTCAATGTATAATCTCTGGTTCAGTGAGATATTCTGGAAACCTGTGGCTCCCTGGTTCTGATTTTCATTCCTTTTATGTTTGTCTTGTTGAGGGAATTCTTTTGGAAGGTTTCCTGACTGCTGCTGCTTCATGATCTTTTGTGCCAAAACTAATCACTGTTCAGTATGGGACTCCTCTAACATGTTTTATCCTGTAGCTGCTTCTTGTGCCTGAAAAGCCTCCAGCCCAAATGTCTCCACTCAGGACAACACGTCTTGCTGCTTTTAGCAGTTCCCAGTCTCTGCTGGCAGGGAACACTGCTCAGCTCCCACAGAGCAGGTGCTTGCAAACGTGGAAGTAGAGAGAGCAGGTTTGGTACTGGGGATTTAACAAGCTTGCACATGATTTTCCATACAGAACATGATGGGTTTGGTGCACAAATAGAAAACGACATAGGAATGATGCTCAGAGAGTTTGAATTTCACTGTTTGGGAGTTACTAACAAGACTCAAGTTCTGCCAAGGATTATAAATAGATACAGAAACACTTTACTACCCTTTGCATTTTTTCTGCATACATTTGCATTTATATGAGGTATAGGGTTAAGAATGTAACTAAAATTGAGTTGAGTAGAGCCACATTAAAAGGAAAAAAAAACGGTGCCAGGATTCCAAGCATGACTGATCAGGGAAGAACTGAAACCCTTGCTTACAAAACAGCACCTTTGTCCTCACCAAAAAAAAAAAAAAAAAAAAAAAAAAGTACATCCCCAGCTAAACCTCAGCATTTGGTTATTACCTGTTCTCTGAGCTGGGTCTGAAAGTGCATTACATCTGTGCAAAGTGTCTAAGGTATCAGATAGGAATCTGGGCACCAAAGAAGGCTTTCATTAGAGTGCACCCTGGAGCTACTGTGCCATAATACTCAGTGTTCCTAGAATCTAAACTTCGTTATGTTTTCCAGGAGAACAGGAGGAAATACTGGGAAAAGAATCAGTTAATTGCCATTGAATTATCTGATCTAGTAATCTACTGCAAGCCAACAAGCAAAACCAAGGACAATTTAGGTATTGCCTTTAATATTACATTTGATTTTTACCCTTTTGACTACTTTTACAGACGTTATTTGGGATTTTAGGTCTGAAGATAAAATCTGTCCTGTTGGAAAACAAAGCTCTGCTTCACCCAGACAGTTTTCAATAGCACTTTGAAATTGTGCACCAGGGAACTTGATGCTGTTCATCTATCACAAAAGAACTGTCACAAATTTTAATTAGTTAACTAGAGGCACCCTCTCAGATGTATATTCCATGGGGACGCTCACTAGTTATGTGTCAATTGAGTTTTTTGAGATTAAAAACTCTGGCTGAACACTTGTGATTTGTTTGTAAAAAACCTTCAAAAATAGGTTTACTGTGCATTTGTTAATTTTAGTGTAAGAAAATGTTTGCCAGGACTAAGCTGTTGGAATGATGTATGGCTTCATAACACAACTGGGCCTGTGTAAGTGCAGCTGTAGATTCTGACACTGAAATATGTACTTTTAATTCCAGTTTTTTGTCATTGCTGCTGGAGAAGCCAGTAAATGTGCCCTTTTTCTTTAAGTTTCTTTGTAAATGTTTTTAATAAGCTGTCACTGCATTTAAGACATTATAATTATAGTCATTTTTGAGGCATTGGCTAACCCTGGCTCACCCTTGCTTCTCCCCATTTAGACCCAGGAAAAGATGTTTCATTTAAATATGTGTTATAGTGATCAGAAGTACATTATTAGCAGTGATGAGATGAGAACATGACTGCAGGCTCTTATCTGCCCTTCTGTAAAGCATGTGGCAGGAAGGCAATTTCAACTTTCAGGCTTGATTTTCAACCACTTTGCCGTGACTGCCTGAAAACAGTGCCAATTATTGCATTAAAGGACAAGGCAAAACAAAGTAAAACAAAGTCTTGGTGAAAATACAGTATAAATGTCAACTTCTTTCTTCCATTGCTAACCACTCTTCTTCCTCCTACCCCTGTGTAGACAATCCTGATTTCAGAGAAATCCGTTCTTTTGTGGAAACCAAGGCAGAGAGCATTGTTAAGCAAAAGCCACTGGAGTTGTTGAAGTACAACCTGAAGGGCCTGACTCGTGTCTACCCCAAAGGACAGAGGGTTGACTCATCCAACTATGACCCATTTCGCCTCTGGCTTTGTGGCTCCCAGATGGTGGCTCTGAACTTCCAAACTCCAGGTAATTTGCTCTTTGAAAAAGAATCAAACCCACCTTCTGTTTCACTGTAAATGAGCCCCTTTATGGCCCTTCTGTCCTTCTAATCACCATCCTAATTATTTGAACTTCTCTGCAAGATGTGGAAGAAGTTTGAAGTTTGCTTTTTCATGTGTGGGTTGCCATCTAGAACTGGGCCTCAGAAGTAGGTCTCCAAAAGTCCTGTCTCAGAGCCCAACTGCCCCCAAGCCCTAAAAGATTTATTTCACTTTCATCTCTTTGCAGGAAGCAAGCAGATATATTTAAAGTGAATTTCAGATGGATGAATACAGCCACAGGGAAGGCTGTATTCCACTTCATGGTGAGGGCCAGCTAGTTTGTGATACACTGATAGGAATCTAACTGGGGATGGAGATGGAGTTTTTTGGGATTAGAATTGGTGAAAAATGGCCTGTCAGACTCAGTTACTGAAGGAACTGAGTCTCCCACCTTTCCAGCTCGTTCTGATGAAGTGGTGACCAGAAAGAATTGCAGAGAGGAGCCATTAATCTGGTATTTCCTTAGCTTTATTCCAGGGGATCTTGTGTTGTGACTGTTTAACTCTCTCCCCAGATAAATACATGCAATTGAACCATGCCTTGTTTTCCCTGAATGGACGCACTGGCTACGTGCTGCAGCCAGAGAGCATGAGAAATGAGGAGTATGACCCAATGCCAAATGACTCCAAGAGGAAATTGCAGATGATTATGACAGTGAGGGTAAATCTCTTTTGTAAATTATGTTTTTTTACAAGTCATAAATCTCTATAAAACTAAAAATAAAGCTATTATGTTTCAGAGAAAGATCTGACAGATTGTCAAAATACTGTTTTTAAATGTCAGTGTGTGTGAGAATAAAACTTACTTCACTGGTTCCTGAAAAGAAATACATGTCTTTATCATGCTAATGAAGAACATGCTATAGGACTGAAAACACAGTCCTGGGATGATTTTGTGTAATTGCTAATAAATACATCAAATGAATAACTTGAATTTCCAATCAAATGAGTTCTTAGCAGAAGGGTCCTAGTGGAGATTGATTAGCAGCAGACTAACTAGTTCAGGGATTTTGAGTGTGAAAGAAAGACAGTTATGATGAAATATAGAAACTAAACAGAAAACCTAATAAGCTGACCCCCCACTTCGTATTTAATACACTATGACTTAATCTGAATGTCATTCTTATTTTTCTTCAAGACATGAGTTTATCATTGGAAAATGTTGCCATCTTGACTGGGTGCCAAACAGGGTTGAACTTGTTTCTGTTCTCAGTTGCTATGCAGTAAGACAGGTTCTTTAAAAGTATGTTTTCTGAGAAAGAAGAAACACATTAATTACTCTTCACTACAGTTTAAAGGTGAGGTAAACAGGGCCTGTGAATGCAAAGCAGAAATGTCTTGAAATGGGTATGTAATAAACACAGAAGAAAGATAACAGAACTTGTGCTCCAGGCCTGAACTGGAGCTGCACACTGTGTGTAATGAATGTCAGCTACATTGTCTTTTTTTTTTTCCTTACAATGAAAATCATTGAGTTACCCAGACTACTGGAGGTATTGTTATTGTTGGCAGAGATAATACATGCAAACATATTCAAGAGAGAGAATGTGTGCTTTTCCATGTTCTGGATTTTTCCCCCCTCTAGTTCTGTAGGCTACCTTCTGTTAGCAAAAATGATGCCAAGTTTCCTTTGGAGGGGGTTCTAATTTACAGTTGCCTTGCAGGTTTTAGGTGCTCGTCATCTCCCTAAACTTGGTAGAAGCATTGCCTGTCCTTTTGTAGAGGTTGAAATTTGTGGGGCTGAATATGACAACAGCAAATTCAAGACAACAGTTGTGAGTGAGTATCTGTGGGTTTCTGTGTTGCAGGGATATGGTTCTACTTCTAGGGTACTTAAAGAAAGTGAGCAGAGGATGAACATTATAGGGGGAGTAAGTTAACTGTAGCTCTAGACTGATGAGTCACAAACTCTTGTTCTTTTGCTTATCATGGGGCCTGTTAATTTGAGAAACTTCAATGTATATCAAATTTAGAAAAAAACAGTACTATTGCAGTTTGGGGGAAAAAAGGCCCATTCTGTTATGTTGTTGCACATGCATAAGTTTGTGTATTTGCATATTTTAAAAAATTACTGTCTTGAGAGTGCCTCCAACAGTGCTAGTCAGTTCCCAGAAGTCTGGCCCAAATGGGGAGTTGCTACTGTGAGCTCCAGACTGTGTTTATTTAAACTGAGGTTCTGAGACTGGCACCCCCTTGGAGGCAGCTTGGGTGTATAGGGCTGTAAAATATTTTAACTTGAAATGCATTAGAAGTTTGATCAAAGCTTAGTCCTGGAGAGTTCTGGATAAGGAATGTGTTTGTGTGTGAATGAACTTAAGTGTGCTGAAATGGGGCAATATTTCAGCCACTTCATATTTTACCATTTAGTACTTCTGGATGGAACAGTGTTCCTCTGGTAAAAAAACAGGCTTTGGTTCTGATTATCCAAACCAATGATACCAGTGGAAAATAACCACAGCATCAGGAGCAGAATGTGCATTGTGGCTCCTCAGTACTTCAGAGAAGATGATTATGATTTAAACATTCTGTGGGAAGTGACCAAGACTTTAGAGAGCAAACTTCCTGGCTGTGTCACATAAACCAAATCTTGATGTTCTGTACATAACTACAAAAATTGGACCAAGGTACATGAGTCTTCCTAGAGCTTTTCCTGCTTTCTCTTGGATATGGAGCATGAGGCTTATGAATGTGAGAAATTAATTAGCTTTTTCTTTTCTTTACAAATACATGTCCTAGGAGGTTTTATATGTTTGAATACAAATAATAGCTTTTCTTCATGGATTTTCATCCCTGCCAAGTTTCCTCCCACCCCCACCACCAAGTAAACAAATACAAACTTTCTGAAGCAAGGTTACAACATGAGACAGATGGCAAATAGGATTTTTGGGCTTCTGTATCCCTAGAAAATTTCCTGGGATACATACTCATATGTGAATGAAGTGAAATTATTGCTCCATACTGCAAATGTTTCCTTTTCATTACAGATGACAATGGCCTTAATCCAATTTGGGCACCTTATGCAGAGCAAGTGAGATTTGAAATTTACGACCCAAATCTGGCGTTCCTGCGCTTTGTTGTTTATGAGGAGGATATGTTCAGTGATCCCAACTTCTTAGCACATGCCACTTTTCCCATCAAAGGAATCAAATCAGGTGAGATCAGCAGCTATAATGAGGTGCTGCTGTGCTGTGCCTTCCTCTCTGATGCCAGACTCCCTCCTGCCTCGATGAAGCTCCTTTCTCTGGCTTTACTTTTCAAGAGCATGTGAAATCAGGTGTTTCTCAATTTTGCCAGTCTTGCCTTTTGCTTCTCTGCAATTGCCATAGTAGAGCCTGCTCTCGGCAGAGGAGCATTTGAGCACTGAAGAATGTTCAAAGTGTGCACCATTTCTGTGACTGCAAATGTCCCCTTGATGGATTCTGTAATTTCCCTTTATTTTCCTTCCCCCTGCCCCAGGTTTTAGGTCAGTTCCTCTCAAGAATGGCTACAGTGAAGATATAGAGCTGGCCTCGCTGCTGGTGCACTGTGAGATGCAACAAGTTCTGGTGAGAAGCTCTGGGGTTTGTTGTGTGCACTCAGGGTGTCTGTTACCAGTTCTTTGTGGGAACCAGCAACTGAGGATTCGGTTTTCTGATCTGTGTCTGATGTGCTGTTGTCAAGCATTTCTTCTGCAGGTACTGGGGAAGACAAATAGCACAAATTGAGTTACTCTCCCTCTGGGTGGACAGATTACACGGTTGTTAAAAGAGATAACACACAAACAAAGCCTCATTACCTCCAATAGTTTTTGCTGTAACAGCATGGTCGTTGTATTTCCTTGTTAACTGACTGATGCCATGCAAAGCTAGCTAAAATCAGCTTTGGCTTCATAGATTAATCTTTTTTTTTTAAAGGTCCTACATAAAAAGAAATCACTTCAGCAATAGAAGATAGTAATTTCTCCCAGTATTTCATTAAAATAAACAACCCATCAAGTAGAAGACATATCTGGTTCTTAAAGAACTGCTAATCTCCTCCTTTTAAGCCTCTCTAAACACCTACTTGAAATAGTAGTATTTTAAAACACATAGGGGAAAAATAATGATGCTCATGAATCCAGGCATTAAAGCAGCTGATCTGTGAACAGTATTTGTTGGTGTTCCAAGGGTGCTGCTGTATATGTTGATTTGTAGGATATTTCTCAGACTCTTTCTCAATAATATATTACATAATTTAAATACACTTGTGATATGATGAAAGTTTAAAGATGCTTCTGGGAAGTGACTATTTCAGGCTGCTTTCCAGCACTCTTCTGATTCAGAGAAAAAAAAATTCAAGTTCTTATTTTTAGTCTGTCAAACCATTCAGGCCCACGCTGCACTTCACACTAGTGACATTATTTTCCTGATTGAAACATCAGCTTCTGTGAACTCTTAAGTCATTATGTCTCTGGAGGGATTTGTACCTGCAGTTGAATACACTGAACTGGAAATTTCTGAATTCAGTCACATTGTTCTTCCCAAAGGAGTGGAAGCCTTTTTCAAATCTCCTTTGTGGAGGTTTTTATGAAGCCACCTCATAACACCTAATATAGTATGACTGTGTGTGCAATGACAGTTTTTGAAAGCTGTGGTAGATTCCTCTATGTTCCTTCTGTGGGCCAGCCAAGGGATCTGAGAGCAGGAGAGGATGAGAAGCTGAGACCAGGGATGTGTGTGTGTGAAGAGGAGACCTGTATCCTTTGAAGATAATATTTAAATTGCTCATATTTCATGGGCTCAATCTCATAGGGGAGGCCTGATAAACTGCTGGTTCTGGGCTTGCTCCCTTAGAGAAAACTGGCAAAGTCACCATTGCCTAATGCTGAGCATGGGCATCACTTGTGGATACATTGCAAACCCCTCCTGCCGTGGTTTCTCTTCAGGAATCCAGATCGTTATTGCCTGGGGCAGGAGCAGCTCTCAAATGTTGTTCATAGCAGCAGTCTGTCCCCCAATCTGTCAGCACTGACTCCTTTGACAGTAGCACATTTCACACTCTAGAATCCCCTTCTGCTTGTCAAGCCAAATGAAGATGCAGCTCAGCTCGGTGTTTTTACAATGCCTGGTGGCAATGCAGTGCAGGACAACTTCCAAAAACTTCCTTTTGTTTGGCAGCCTGCAACAAGCCCAGACTCACCACAGTTGTCAACTCTAGAACTTTTGCCAGGTCATTCAAGAAGCACCAGGAAAGATCAAGGCTTCTCTGTTCCTCTGCTTCTTTTTAAAAGGTGATGGCCTTCCATAAAATAATGGCATTTAATAACGGGTCTGTTTATATACAGAGCCCATCTGCATGTGCTTGGAGATGAAATACAAAATTGTAATGAGGAATTACAGACGGCTGTGAAGTTTATCAGGAATAGTAAAGTGAAAACATTTTAGACATAAATATACACATTTGTGAATTATAATGTGGGGCCTTAGTAGTTCCCATACAACTTGAACATGTTTTTTGATATTGTAGGAATCATACTATATTGAAGTAGTTGTTGCACTTAAAGGCATGTCTTATTTGCTTGAAAATTGATTTACTTCCTTCAGAAAGTGCAAGTATTTCTTCAGCTTTGTCTGACTACATTCAGCCTCAATGGTGTATATGTTCTTGACTTAAAGATTGAAGTGGACATCTTAAAATGCAGTTTAAGCTGTACCTTTGTGGATACATTTATTTACCAGAAATAACAGTGGTACATATGCATCTTGATGATTACACCTGCAAATTGGTAGTTAACAATCTGCATTTCTTTTGTGATTTGGGAATACAAAGTTTCCTACCCCTTTACAAACAAAAATTAAATAAATTACTCTTTTAGTCTTAATCGGGAGCATAGCACTGAGGCTGTTTCAGTTGCTCCAACCCATGCCTGCACAGGAATGTGTTTCAGGAGGAAGAAAGGGTTTAGGAAAGGATCTTGCTACTGTAACTGAAAACTCTTGGGTATGTTGCTAAGCTATCAATTTTCCTAGATCTGTACTGAATGCAGAAAGAGGCATTCTTATTAGTATGCTGCCTCTGAAAATGTTTGGATTTATTACATTTATTGATTGCATGTCATTTCTTGTAGAAGGAGTATCTTGTTTTGCTGCTGA